>NC_088866.1:35426837-35625263 GCF_032884065.1 Artemia franciscana | reverse complement strand
TCAGTATTCGATTAATCATTTTCGTTTTATGTAATATATTGGAAGAACCAGAAGATTCACAAGTTGATTATGTTCTGCAATTATTACTATTGGTACCTCAAAAGTAATGAGTAATAAATGCTTAGCGATCCTTAGATCACCATGCTTAACTTCACTTAATGGAACTTATAGGTCAACATCGCAAAATTTACCGAAATTGTAAGTTTGAGGGGTGAGTTTACCAACTTGCTCAGTATAACCTAGGATAGAATAGGCTAGTAGCCTACAATTATTATTTATAGCTAAATTGAATGAGTAGCCTACATGAAAGGTTCTCTGTCTTGAATACGAATTGAAATAGATAGGCCATGTGAAACCAAGTGTAGCCTACAGATCCAAAGCCTAAATTTTGCCATGAAAAGGTATATTTCCCAAGCCCATCTCATCTCATTCCACATTTTCAAAGCCTAGGAGGTTGCATGAATGACAGGTCAACTCTAACCTATGAGCTATAGCCTAATATTAGAAAGAAATAGTTGTAAGGCCCAGGTCTATTAGGTAAGACATGGCTTAATTCCTCTTAAAAAAAAACAAAACAGCAGTGATGGAAAGTATTGACCCCTGGGTCATTTTATTTCAGCAATGTGCCCCCTCAGAACTAATCATCATAAAATTCTGAAAACTAGCCTAGCTGACTTCAAAAAATTTAAAAATCCTTATTTAGGCTATATCATTTTTTAAATTACTTTATTTTAATCTACCACTTGGTAAATTTGATGCAAACAGTATTACTGGCTTTCATATAAAGTGAATATACCACTTGATGCCTTTTTTAATGCTGTTTACAAATATAATAATTGCTTCTACTGCAAATTCAGGTTTAAGCACTTTTTGACCTCTTAAAAATGACCTATATATGGGGTCATTACAAATCTTTAATAGTTTAGAAACAAATTTGTGCTATATATTTGCACATCTGGGGAGGGGGTGGTGGTAAAGCATAGCATATGTTAAATATGTAAACTAACCATTGCTGTTTTTTTTATGTTTTACATATTTAATATACACTGCTTTACCCCCACCCCCCTGATATGCAAACATTTAGCCCAAATTTGTTTCTAAACTATTACAGATTTGTAATGACCCCGTATATAGGTCATTTTTAAGAGGTCAAAAAGTGCTTAAATCTGAATTTGCAGTAGAAGCAATTATTATATTTGTAAACAGTATTAAAATAGGCATCAAGTGGTATATTCACTTTATATGAAAGCCAGTAATACTGTTTGCACCAATTTTACCTACCACTCACACCCCCCAATCCCCTCCAGTATTGGTGTACAGATAGGCCTACTAAAAAGGAAACACTATAAAATTCTCAGAACAAATTTTTAAAAGTCCTAAAATTCTTAGGCTATTTTTGTCATTCCTAAAAGCAATTCACTTTACTTTAACTCCTCCCTACTAATGTGCAAATATATATCCAAGGTTGCAAATGCTCCTTGTACTTTGTCATGTATCACTCTTGTTCAAATAGATATGACACTAAAAAAGCAATGTTGTCAAAATTGAGCAATAGAAAATACATGTATATTGTGAAGCCAGTGCAAATTATCACCATCAAACCTTTGGATATAGAACTATGGCTCAAAAGATTGAGTACAAATAAGTCTGTAAGCCCAATCAGAGCTTGCCCTTCCCTTGACAAAACAGTTTCAAAAGTCTCTAGATACTAAACAAGTTCCTTAAGATTAGAAAAAATCTAATATTATGCCAGCAAAATTATAGCAATCCTATAACTGGCTTTTGCATAAAGTTAATATGCCACTCAATGCCTGTTTTTATGTTCTTTATGAATATAATAATCACTTCTACCTTAAATTGAGATTTAAGCACTTTTTTAGCTCTTAAAAATGACAAATTTTGAAAAAATTATGACAGTTAACATATCTGACTTCCCAATAAAGCAAACATACCACTGATTCCGTTTTTTATGTTCTTTATAAATATAATAATCACTTCTACTACAAATTCAAATTTAAGCACTTTTTAAGCTCTTAAAAATGACAAATTTTCAATTAAATTTTGAGTTATCTGTCATTTCTGACAAAATAATACTACCTTTTCTCTGTGCCGTTTTTAACAAAATAATACTAAATAAATATATTATAATAAGGTTAGGTTAGGCTAAAAAGTGCTTAAATTTAAGGTAGAAGTAATTATTATATTTGTAAATAGCATAAAAAAGGCATCAGGTGGTATATTCACTTTATACAAAAGCCAGTTATACAATTTGCTATAATTTTACCATTATGCCTATCCACAAGGGTGGAA
The DNA here is from genome assembly GCF_032884065.1 of Artemia franciscana. NCBI lineage: Eukaryota > Metazoa > Arthropoda > Branchiopoda > Anostraca > Artemiidae > Artemia > Artemia franciscana. The sequence goes on along the minus strand of NC_088866.1, from coordinate 35,622,953 downwards.
GCAAGAATAATTTCACTGATTAGTATCACCAACAGTTAGTAAACTTTTTAAAAGAATTATGAAAACCAAAATTATGAAACATTTAATTGGTAACAAACTGCTCACAGACAGCCAACAAAGCTTCAGATCTGGATGCTCATTTGAGACAAATCTTCTAGATGCTTATGACTATGTCAATGAGTTGCTAGATTGTGACACTCCAGTTGACATGACCCTTTTAGATTTTGCCAAATTATTTGACAAAATCTGTCATCACCAGTTGAAGACAAAATTAACAGCTATCAGTTCTTCACTAAAAGAAAGTAGACAATTGAGTTATTTGGGGACAATGAGCAAGAATTCTTCTCAAAAGCTGCAGAAGTTGACAGTGGCATACATTAGGGAAAAATCTTGCCTCTGACATTATACAATATTTATTTTAATGATGCTCTATTAGTTGTAAAAAATAGGATGAATTTTTGCACAAATACCTCAAAGCTTATTGGCCTGTAGAGTCATCAATAACATGAGCTTCCATACAGGAAGACCTACATTGGCTTTCACTTTAGTCCCATAAGTGGAAGCCTGAATTTAACATTCAACAGTGCAAGTCAGTGCAGTGCACTTTGGGAGAAAGAACATAAGTGGCAGTATCATATGAGTGGAGGGGATGGGTTTGGATGATTGATTGACTCTTCAGATGCTGGGAGAAATTTGGGAATTGTTGTTAATCCTTAAAAGGAACCATAAATAACTGAATCTCTAAGACTTCCTGATGCTTTGCTAGATTTTTTTATCCTCTTCTGGGGTATTGTTCCTTAGTTGGCTCCCAATAAATGTGATTGATGAACATAGGGTTGAAATGGTTTGGGAAAGGGCTACAAAGATGGTCTGGAATGTGAAAGGCACTTGATACTCTTGGATAATTATCATGTTTTAAATTTCTTTCCATTTTATTGGCAGTGACTACAAGAATAATGAGGATTTATTTTTTTTTATTTTAGCCAAGTATTTTTCAGCTTAAGGCTCCTTTTCAAACATTATACAAAAAAAAAGAAAAGAAATCAACAAACAAATAGGGCAGCATTTATTACTGATAGAGTTTCTAAATCATGGAAAACCCTGCCTTCTTTGGTTGTTGAAGAAGTTAGTTTTCATTCATTGAAACAAATTTTATCAGGTACTCAAATTTTATTTAGAAATATTAGCTGTTTTATAGTGTTTGGTTAGTTTATGGACCATAAGCTGGGGTAAATTTATTTTTGTTATTATTATATATGTCTTTTGTGTTCACTCTTGTTTAAACTTGATCTTTTTGATCTTGTATTTCTTTTACCATAACATTTGCTAATTGGTTTTTGAGTGATGTGGAGTTAACTGTAGGCTTTATGCATAAATTAAAAAAAAATACTTGTGTAAATCACAGAAGTGTAACAACCTAAGCTGTAAACAATTTTTAGTAAGCATAGATGAAAATATTGGGTCCAAAATATTTCTTTTGTATTCTGTATTATTTTTATTGTATGGGGAAGATGTAATTAAGATAGGGCCAAACAAAAAGTAGAATATTCTGGAACAAGGCTGGAAAGGGTCATAAGAAGAGAGTTAGGGAAAATTCTGACGAATTTTAAATAGTAGGCTACACAGAAGAAGAGCAAGAATGTAGAACCATATTGCTCTCAAGTGGCTTGGGCTGTTAGTAGTAGTAATAAAAGTCACTCATGTTCTTTCTGAAGACAAAAAAAAAACTGTTAGTCAAACACTTACAGATACAACTAGGTCTGATCCTAAGGAGAGGGGATTAGAAGTTTTTCTTAAGAACAGGGTTTTAAGGCATAAAAATACGATTTTTAGGCCACTATTATTCTGAGAGGGACACTCCCTCCAACCCCAACCTCTTTTGGAAGTAGACCAATATTTCTCTTTGTATTTTCCAATATCTTTCATATTGTCCACTTATTTCTTTTGGGAAGTGCCTAGAAATTGAGCTTAAAGTCTTGTGTTAATGACATTCAATTTTTCAAAAATGAATCACTTAAATTGCTTAATTTCCTTATAAATACTTTTGTTTTACATATGAGAAGCACATGGGACATGCACTTAATCATTAGATAATCTGTAAATCCAAATAGAAAAGATAATTAGAATACTGTGTAGTAAATATCTTACAGTTCCTTATAAGATTAGTTTGACCTTTTATGATTGCAGCAATTAGTGGGAGGAGATTTGGTCTTTGTCACCAATAAGATTTCAATTCAAATGTATCCCTTGTTTGGGAGGGGCGACTGAAAAGTCCCTTCAGATGTAAATAAGCTCCTGTGTATTTAATGTTTCCGAGCTTAGGACCTGTGGTGCATCTCACCTTACCTCAGTTTCAAAGTATTTTGAAGCAACATAAACAAACCGTAAATTTGCACTGGCATTGCATAAGTATAGACATAAAAGTCATGACAAAGAAGGGAAAAACAGAATATTTGAAGGGACTTCCCTTATTTTTATTGTTGCTGTGTTTTTATTTTCAAGCTTATTTTTATTATTTTTGTGTTTTTAGTTTCAATTTTATTTTTATTATTGTGTTCTGGTTGTTGGAAAAATACAAGTCTATACTTGATACCTAGCTCATTTTGACCAAATTAGGATTGACGTTTCTTGATTTGCCTAGTCACATGTCTGTTTGTGGACTTTTGTCTTCTCTCATTTAAGCCTAGATCTATGAGAAATAACCGATTTATTTTAGTTTTAGATAGCCAAACTACCTAGCATGAGGGATTTACCTACTCCTGAGATTGAGACAAAGAAAACTCCCTAGAAAGATTGTGTACATTTTTTTTTTCTTTTTTTATTACCTTCATTGGGAATATCTACTGATATTCCCCTTTTAAGGATTCAGTCTTTGTATATCTATGGTAAATTGTCCAAAAAATCAGAAAACATTTGATTTTTGACCTCTCTTTGTATTTCAGGTCCATATATGTAGCCAGAAGATCGTTCTTGAATCTTACTAACCCATTCACAGAGATAAATAAGAAGAAAGAGTACTCAGAAAGACGCCTCTTAGGGTGAGTTGACAGTTCTCTTTAAGTATTGGAAACTGGTACTTAATATAGGGAGAGAGCATATTTTTTTTTTTTTTGAGTGGGGAATCAATCAATAATTGAAAAACTAGAATTTTTCAAGAACCATGAGATTTTCTTCTATTTATCAAGACAGCACCACAATAAATTTTTGAAATAAAATGTAGTTCTGTTTTACTTTTCCTTTTATTATGTACTGGAGAGATGGATTCTTTGCAATGATTATTAAGTAAATTACACTCATAAGAGTGTCAGTAACTCAATAATGTATAAAAATTTGTGTTTCCTATATCTTGTAAAGTGCTTTACCACATTGATCTCTTAAGCACAGATTTGAGACAGATTTTTTGGTTGAAACTACTAATTTCTTTGATAAGATCTGACTTGCTACAAAGCTTGGAAAGTTCAATTAGTTAACTTTTATTGAAGGGTTTTATCTGGCGGTGCATGCCACCTAATTTTTCCAGTCATAGAGCCTTGTAAGTGTTTTTAAATTGTAAGTGTTTTGGTATTTTATAGTTTGCTATTTTTATTGTTTAATAATGAACCTGGAGTTATTGACACACCCGAGTTATGCTTTATTGGTTCATCATGTTTAATTTTTATTTTAAAGTGGAGGTTGAGGTTCTTTCTGTGATCTTTCTGGATTTAAGCTTTAAAACCTTAAGTTCATAAGTATTAGAAAAAAAAAGTTTACATTGAAATTTTTATATGCAACTACTGGAAAATAAGATAGGATTAAAAAGGATTACGTTTAATTAATACTTGAAGTTATACACGTTAGAGTGTATCAGAAGTAGCCTCCCGTGGCACTTTCTAAGGTATTTTTTAGAGAGAATTGAGCACTTTTTTTCTTCTTTTTTGGGGAGAACTTTCACTTCTGAAACTTTATGTATATACTAGAAAATCGATTAGTTGTCGCATGAGTATGTCACCTTAGTTTCATGCAGATCAAATCCTTGGAGGGGGAAGAGGTGTTTCAGCCTTCAATTTTGGAAAATGGTTAGATTCCCTGGGTGATGAAATGGAATTCCGGTGAAATTAAAACAGGGTATCAACAGTTTAAAAAGGAGTGACAAAATTTTTAGTTAGAGGAAATAATCTTGAGACAACATTTCACATGGTTTCTGACAAGATAGGGACATGCCTGTATATGGAAACTAACGGGATTTTTCCCTTTAAAAATCTGCAAAATTGCTGGAAAATGTAATTTTCATTTAAATGCTGCTATAAAAACTTCTATTATCTCCTTAATCTTATATCAGGATTTTATATTCTGTTTGTGAATATTTTGGGGTTGTAGTGTTAGCGTAAGTGTAGTTGCAGTGTAATCATAGATGTAAAATACAAATTTATTCCCCCACTGATTTTTTTCGCAAGCAGCACGTATGCTTTATAGTTTTCATCAAACTTTTACTTCTATACAAGGTACAAAGATGGATGGAGTGGCAACTGCATTTGATTACTGCCACTCATGGGTACTTGTTTTTGATCAGTTTTTCACAGAACTGTTACACCAAATCATTTAAGCAGCAGTATCAGAACAAAAATCAGTGCAGTACTTTATGAGGACTTCGCTGCTCTTAAGTATTTTACAAACTTTTTAAGTTTAGAAAATATAGAGATAGCTTTTTCATTGGAACATTCCATAAGGTCAAGGACATCAACTTCTACTGTACCAAAGAACATTCACAGAAAACGGTCCTTTACCAATTAGTTCTACAGAGTAGACCTAGTCAATATCTAATTATCATAACCATACACATGTTAAACAAAATACAAGAACATTATTATATTTTAGTGGAAATTTAAAATAAAATTCCAGTTCATCTGTTTCATCAAGTCTCCCCCTGCGTTTGCCCAGACAACACAATGGACATTTCCTTAAAATCAAATTTAAAACCCGAAATGAGTGATTTATTCAGTATCAAGCTGCTGGCAAAGCAAGAAAGAAGATTATTTTGTGAATATGATCCCTAAAATCCCTATAATACCCTAAGACCCACGTTACTTTGGCTCATCATGCCTGGTTAGAAGATTTGAAAAAAAAAGAATTCTCAGTAAAAAATCCTTTGAAGCTGAAGGAAGTCTTATCTGGACTTGAGGTGTGAGTTTTAGAAGAGGAAGAAGTTTTGTTCTAATTGTCTTTTTTATTTTGGTGAACGAGATCCAGCGACCCCATCGAATCTTTTCATATTAGAACTTTGTCCTAGTGCGATTTTTCAACATAATTCCGAAAATGACTTAAGACTAGCTACTGTTGTAAGAATTTTTCCGTTAAATTGTGTAGCTTGTTTGTCAGAATTGCGCAAATAAGCGCATTTTTGTGACCAACCTAAAAAGGTTTCGATTTTTCCAAAAAAATTTTGATTTTCGGGAATTCATTAAACCAATTTTCTTTTGAAAAAATCGGAAAATCATGTAGAATTCTCTGGCAATTCAGGGATAATGACAACAGTTTGGGGAGAGGGAGGATCTGATCTAATTTTTATATTTCATCCTATCAAACCTGATGCAAGATTCTCCATAATGATATCATGTTTTTCTTGTTGAGATTAAAACCATAAGAAAATGACAAATCTATAATAAAACGCGGGTTAAATCCAGGAGGAAATCGTCGATATCATGTGTCTCCTCAGCGTCTCTACTGCTTGTGGTGCTAACGATATAAGGTTTTTATTGCACTTGGTATTTACCAAGTAACATATAGCAATCGCAAATTCTGTTGGTCTGTCTGTCCTGGTTTCGCTAGTTTAGACACTTCCAGATAAGCTAGGACGATGAAATTTGGCAGGCGTATCAGGGACCAGACCACATTAAATTAGAAATAGGCGTTTCCCTGATCCGACCATCTGGGGGTGGGGGGTGGGGGGACGGCTAATTGGAAAAATAGAAAAAATGAGATATTTTTAACTTACGAAGGAGTGATCGGCTCTTAGTGAAATTTCATATTTAGAAGGACCTCGTGACTCAGATTTCTTATTTTAAATCTACCGGACACAGTTTCATTGGAGGGAGTTGGGGGGAGGGGGAACCGGAAATCTTGGAAAATACTTAGAGTAGAGAGATCAGGATGAAACTTGGGGGGAAGAATAAGCGCAAGTCCAAGACACGTGACCGACGCAATTTTGACCGACGTGACCGACCGGATTTTGGAGGAGTTGGGGGGGGGGAGATTTGAAAAAATCAGAAAAAATGAGGTATTTGTAACTTACGAACGGGTCTCAGATGCTCAATTTTCAATTCGAACTGGATCCGGGGACAGAGGGTTGGAGGGGGAACAGAAATCTTGGAAACCGGAAATCTCGGAGAACGCTTAGAGTGGAGAGATGGGGATGAAACCTAATGGCAAGAATAAGCACAAGTTCTAGATACATGATTGACATAATTGGAACAGATCCGGTCTCTTTGGGGGAGCTGGGGGCGATTTCCAATGCTTTGGCGAGTTAGGTGCTTCTGGACGTGCTAGGACAATGAAAATTAGTAGGCGTGTCAGAGACCTGCACAAATTGACTCGATAACAGTCGTTTTTCCGATTGGACCATCTTGGGGGGGGGGCAGGAGAAAAAATGAGGTATTTTTAACTTACAAATGGGTGATTGGATCTTAATGAAATTTGATATTTAGAAAGACCTCGTGTCCCAGAGCTCTTATTTTGAATCCAGACTGTATCCAGTGATATTGGGGGAGTTGGAAGGGGAAACGGGAAATCTTGGAAAACGCTTAGAGTGGAGAGATCGGGATGAAACTTGGCGGGAAGAATAAGCACAAGTCCTAGATACATGACTGACACAACCAGACTGAATCCGCTCTCTTTGGGGGAGTTGGAGGGGGTGTTAATTCGGGGAAATAAGAAAAATTGAGGTATTTTTAACTTGAGAACGGGTGACCAGATCTTAATGAAATTTGATATTTAGAAGGAACTCATATTTTAGAGCTTTTATTTTAAATTCCGACCGGATCAGGTGACATTGGGGGGGAGTTGAAGGAGGAAACCGGAAATCTTGGAAAATGCTTAGAGTGGAGAGATCGGGATGAAACTTGGTGGGTAGAATAAGCAAGTGTCGTAGATAACGTGATTGAGTTAACTGGACTGGATCCGCTCTCTTTGGGGGAGTTAGGGGGGTCCAGTGCTTTGGCAAGTTTGGTGCTTCTGGACGTGCTAGGACGATGAAAATTGGTAGGGGTGCCAGGGACCTGGACAAATTGACTTAATATTGTCGTTTTTCCCGATTCCACCATCTTGGGGGCTGAAGGGAGAGCAAAAATTAGAAAAAATGAGGTATTTTCAGCTTACGAGTGGGTGATCGGATCTTAATGAATTTGATATTTAGAAGGACCTCGTGTTTCAGAGCTCTTATGTTAAATCCCGACCGGCATTAAGCCTCTGATTTTTCCTTTTAAATCAGTCTATTGATTCTTAGAATTTTTGCTAGAGCTCATGCCATATGAGCTCCTGGCTCTTCCGATCTCGTCACAAATGCCATATGAGCTCTTAGCTCTTGTTCATTTTGCAGTTTGAATGGACTGCAATTTACTCTGGAAGAATTAGTTTTGTTTCTTGACTGGATTTATGAACATAATAAAACAATACATACACATATTCTCGTACTGTCTGGGATTTCAGTTTTGTTGTTGCTTAGATTAAATTTTTAAACTCAAGTTTTGTCAGTTCAGGGTAATTTTGTCAAGTAGATAATATGGTTTTTGCAGAGCGCTGTCCAAATATTAATGTTCTTTTTTTTGTAGGTACACAATGCAAGAGATGTATAATGTTGTCTCTGAAGTAGAACTGTACAAAAATTTCGTGCCTTGGTGTAAGGATTCCAGGGTGATTTTCAGAAAAAAAGATTTTCTTCGAGCCGACTTAGTTATTGGCTTTCCGCCAATTACTGAAAGATATACATCCAGTGTCACATTGGTAGAACCCAATTTAGTAAAAGCAATATCAACAGAAGGGCGATTGTTTAATCATTTAGAAAATGTATGGAAATTTAGTCCTGGTCTTCCTGAGAATCCAAGGACATGTACTTTAGATTTTTCAGTTTCTTTTGAATTCAGATCGGTTTTACACTCTCAATTAGCTCAAGTATTTTTTGACGAAGTTGTCCGTCAAATGGTAAATGCGTATATGAAAGAAGCAAAAGCGAGATATGGGCCTTCGTCAATCAAACATCAAAGACCCATCATCTCAACATCTTGACTGGAACTAATACTAGGAGCCAATTTTCTTTTAATTTAGGGGTTGACACCTTATTCTTCCTTCGACTTAATAATTACATAGTAGGAATTTCATTTTTAGGTACATATAACTTCTTAGTTTAGAACATATTTTGGATTGATCGAATGAGAAGTTGCAGGTAGACAGACTGTAAAGTGATGATTCTTATTCAGAATATCTTTAAAGTAACTATACATAACTGACTTACTTTTATTTTATTGTTTCTGTGATTTCAAATAACCGAAGTGTTAATTTTTTCTATTTAAATTTTTCTGGGTGTGGGGGTAAAACCTGGGATCCCTATCCCTCTGAATATGGTCTTGGAAAGGAAACATTTCCTCAGAATATATTAACATAAAATACATTTAATAGTTTTATAAAGAGCTCTCAGAGGGAAGACTAGCAGGACACTCAAGGTTAGACTGGATCGAGAACAGAGTAATAGCCTTAAATCTTTATGAATTTGTGCAGAAAAGGCCATAGCAAAATTGAGTGAGGTAATATATTGCTTACCATTGCATTGACACTAGACAGCTTAACACTGTGATGCGTTTAAGTTACTAATTGTAGTAGTCATGGATAAAAATGGTCAAACTTTAGAGCTGTATCAGTCATTTTTCCAGAGGAGTAGATCTCAATTTGAAAAATGTTCATTTTGAGGCCAATATTTTCTAACTCTCCCAAGCCTTTATGAATTCTTGCTATTGGTTTGTCTAAAAGATGGAAAAGAATCACTTGTAGTTTGCGATTTAGATATTGTCACTTTTGAGTCTGGTACACTGCTATTACAGTTTTTTCCTTGAATTATTACTGTTTTAAAACATACTCACTGTAAAAAAAAAAAAATACTACCATATTCAATATTGCTTATTAAATTTAATTTTTTTTCGAAATATGCTGAATAATTACATACTGGTCATTATATAATATTAAAAACAGCACTCGGAAATTTACTCATATACATGTGCATATCTGTTTGGGATGCGTTATTCAGACGTTATTTAGAAGGATAACATACCTAAAGCTTGCATTGTCATTAGATGCTAAAATTTTATTTTATCTATTGTATCAAACCCCTAGACTTTAAAAAATTATATATAAATTATATATTTTTAAAACTACATCTATTTGAAATTACACATATTTTAAATATATATATATAAAATACAGAAATGCCTCTGCATTGGCTAGTATTGTTCTGGCATTGCCTGACTGGTGATTAATATGATTCAACTATTGGTAGGATCATTTGTGGTGCATTATTATTTGTAAATCGTTGACTATATTGGGTTGCATGTATAGTTTTGAATTAAAGTACCTGTTAAGCATACTATGTATCTATATCAGCATATTAAGTAAACTTGAGGTCTCGTTTAAATGTTTAGCAAGACTTTGCGTTATTTCTTGGTGCATATGCACAAACGATGTGCTACCCTTTCTCAAGAAGAATGATTAGTTTCATTGCAAATGTTCCGCACATTGGAAGCGTGGATGCTTAAAGAAGAAGTTAACATATTACTTCAGCATAAAACACTTCAAAGAATGTATAATGAGTATTTTATTTTTGCATTTCCTTCATATGCACTTCCTGGCAAAAGCCATGAACTGGAGATCAGCACCGCCGTAGGGACTAAAGTCCAGTGCAGTACTCTTAACAATTTTTACTTTTACCCATATTTATAAAATGTGGTTGTTTTCAGCTTGAAAACACTATGTATATGTGGGGCCACGAAATGTCAATTTTGGTAAAATGCAAGTACAAGGTCTTCATAAAAAGAATCCTACAAAAAAACAAAAAAAAATGTTGGACGCTGGCTTCGTTTTGGACTATTCAATAATAACTGTTGAGACTCATTGTATGACTTTCATTACAGCAAGCTGTAACGTCCTCATCTTTCTATCAAAGTGTACTAGCAGAGCCTGTGTTTTGTACTGGCTACTTGCATAATTTGGAGCCGAGAAACTAAAATTATTGTGTGGTTTCCAGGCATATTTTTGTATTAAAAAAAAATTATGACCTGATGACATGTAAGGTTGAGTATAACTAGGAAGTTGAAGTGTTGGGAGACTACACCAATTGGGCTTAATCCTTGAAATGGCACTAGTACTTTAAATTTGAGGCCAGTGAGCCCTCTCCCAAGCTTCTACAACCGTCTGTTCTATATAATGAGGGCAGAAAAAAATTTTTCACATTCGCCATTCATTATTACATCACCGCTACTGCGTTGCCTGCTATTTGTCAGGGACCCAAACTTGACGAATTTTTGTTGTTCTAATTTTGAACAAGGATGGCTCCAGGACGGCAGGAATGATGAATATTGCTTTATCTCCCGAGCAGTAAGAAAAGAGTTAATTTCCAATATACGACCTTTATCGGTAAGAATAGTAAGGATATAAATTAAATGATCAACATCGTTATTTTCTGCAAAAAATGTGAAAAGATTACAAAGAAACTTCAATGTATCAGGAACCTCATTTAACTTTTCGATCCCAGAAACAGTCGGGATATATGGTTTAGGGAAGAAGGAGGGAGGTAGAAATTGATATCTAAAAATGAAATGATTACAAAGAAAATTAAGCCAACCCGAAGTTAAGGGGGCAGAGGGCAAGGTTGTCACATGGGGGGACTCCCCCCCCCAATATTTGTGGTCACTCGGTCAAAGAATAAGTCGGTAAAATTTTAGCGCTTCGTGCCACGATTTTTCCGACGCCACTAAAGTTCTTTGTTTAGTTCGATAAATACCACGAACAAACTGACTTGTCATCTATAGATACTTTGAACTTGAATAGGTAAACGCAAGAGTTTTACCGACTCCTGCCGTGATTTTACAGATGGAGCCACAACTTTCCATTTGGTTAAATAAACAACATTAAAATAGTGACATGATATGTACCAAAATCTAATCTCGGTTGGTAAGTGCAGCGGTTCTACTGATTCGTGCAGTGATTTTACGTATTGGAGTCGAAATAGACATTATGCCAATTATAAAAAAAACAAAAACAGTCGGTAAAATCTCTCAAACATTTTGGCTAGTAACGCCACTGACAAGAGGGGTATGTCACTTATCTCGATAAGGCTTTTCCATTTTTTTTTAGCGATGTCACAAAATATATCAATTATGATATATACAAAGCTTGAACAAGACCAAAGTGGAGAAACAAGAGAAAAACGCTCACTGAAACAACTACAAACTGGAAGAATGACTATTCACATTTTTATCAGAAACCTCATTTTACTTTTTCATCCCAGAAACACTCGAGTTTAGATTGAGCCCTGGCAAAATGTTTGCCAATGAAAAGCAAGTTGGAGACCTGTGCTATAGCCGTACATAATAAAGAATGAATCCAAGGGAATTAAGCAGCAGAGTTGTTCAAATTGCTTAAAAAACTGCTTTGAAAGCTATAGGACTTTTGATGTACGATATGGATTGATATTATATGTAAATAGCAAAATTAATATGGCATTCAGTTGGAGAGCATCAGTTTATCCAGTATGCAATGAATCAAGAAATATAGTCTTGACGGCAACTTCTATCAAGGTTTTAGGCTGGACTTATGAATTAAGCTACCAAAGGAATCTAGGATTTAAGTTACAGCCCAGGTATGACATGTCGTAATCACTAAACAAGGCAACCTGGATATAGAAATCTCCATATCAACTGGCGTTTTTTCTTCTCATTCTATCTGATTAAAAAGTTCTGGCAAATATTAAACAGAAAGTTCAAGTCAATTTCTAAGAAAGACCAACCCAACCTGACAAGCTGGATCCTCTGAGTGTTTTATGATTTAGCTAAATATCCCCTTCAACATTCCTTGAAAATTTCAGCTTAGTATCCCTAGAAAAATCGTTTTTAGATTCTCGTCTATATGCGGCCCCCGCTAAAAGTACCCTAGAGACTTCATCATCAAGTGAAACCCTGTATCTTTCTGGGGGTGAAATAGACATTTTTGACACGAACAAAGGGTGGGGGGATCTTCCCATCAAACTCAAAAATAAGACGATTTCCGGTACGAACCGTAGAGGGAGAAAAGAATAGACAGCAGACTCAAAAGGAATTATTCCCAGATAAAGAAACAGAAATGGGAGTACAAAGAATACAATCGAGAAGGAGCACACCCGGTAATATGAGAGAACACGAAATAGAAACAGAGGCAGTAACATACGAAGAAAAAATATTATATGAAACGAGGAAAACAAAACCAACTCACCCCTCAGATGCCAAAATATGTAGGGGAGTTGCGGGTAAGAGAAAATACAGAACAAACAGACCCAGAAAATGAATTAAGAGGATATAGTAATAGGAAGAACCCAAGTAGACCGAGTAACAGGAGTAGTAGGAGCTCAGTGTCCAGCAGTAGATTTGATCAACAGTAGATCTACAGTAGATTTAATGCATGCAATAAACCTTCAACCAATGAAAGAAAATGAGGATGTACATTTATACCTATACAATTTTGAAAAACAAACAAACAACGGAATTAAACGGATGGCCGAGAGAAAACTTGGCTACAACAAATGGGCTCTCCCTTAACTACAAAGCCCAAGCTGATTTTAAGGAGTACCAATGCACTACTCAAAAGTCTTTGAAAGATTAAAGCAAGCCATTTTTGAAAAGTTTAAAATCCCCTGAGCACTTTCAAAGAAGGTTTAGAAGCGAAAGAAAGCGAGACAATGAAAGATACAAAGAATACGGGTACAAATTAAAAGATAAGTGTTTAAAATGGCTGGCTAGAAAATTATGGAATGTTAGAAAACCCGGATGAGATAAAAAAAAAGATTACGGAAGTAATAGAAAAAGTAATGGAACAATTTTTAGAAAATACCCACAAAGAATTGAAAATATATTTGAAAGAAAAGAACCCGAAAACAAGAGAAGAAATGGCGGAATTCACAAACAGATGGACCGAAATAACAGAGGAAGTTGCGGACACAGAGATATTTCAACATATAGAGTATAATAAAAAATAGGCACTACAACGCAGAGCAAAAAAAAACATTTCCAGCACAAGCAAAGAGAAGTGACTTGCTATAACCGTGGTACTACAGGGCATTTTGCAAGAAACTACCCCAGTAAAGATGAGCAAAAACGACAGCCTGGGGAATGGCCCATAATAATGAAAAAAAAAAATTACGCGTTTGCAGAGTCGCATAAAATATACAGAAAATTGAACGAGGATTTAGTTGAAATGGAAATTGATTCCTGCTAGAGACTAAACTTATGTGCAAACTGAGCTAATTAATAGAACGGAGAGAAGCTATAAAAATAATATTACAGCTTTATGCCATTATGGAGATAAGCACCCATGCCCATCTGCTTGGGTGAAGATAGAAATAGGCAAAGAAGGACGGCACAGTACAGAGAAAAACGATAAAAGTATGCTTAGTACCTACTTTTGCAGCGGATGTTTTAGTAGGAGGAGATTTTGGGATTATTGGAAATATCCTATCCTTAAAAGCGACTTCTTTAACGGCAGGAGATGCGGAAGTGGTTAGGCCACGTAATATTGAAAATAAAATGCGCGAAATTGATTTTTAGGAAAATTTTCAGAAAACAGAAAATTTCAAAACACGTAACGAATAAAAGACGTCGACAAGTATATACCAAAAAAGAGCACTACTTGTACCCGAGAAAATTGAGAATACATTCATGGTACGTGCTTTTCCTTGCAAGTTCGAGAAATTGTAGTACAATATGAAAAACCAAACATCAGAATTCAATTCCGATTTGATGACGAATTATTTGTTTCTGCGGTGAAAGTAAAGAAAACTAGAAGAGAGAAAAAACATACAAAGCGAAACTACAATTTAAGAATTCAATTTTCATTTAGTCACGTGTTAATTCCTGCTATGATAAAAGAAAAGAAAAATAAAAAGAAGGAAAGAAATATTAAACGGAACTACAATAAAGAAAGGTAGTCAAAGATGATGAACAGTGGATTCCAATTCAGATTTAATGATGAGACCCAATGGTAAAATTACGAAACTATAGTTTTACGAAAAAGCTTAGGAGGGAGGAGAAGTCCATGACCTACCAAGGAAAATTTATCATAAAATAGAATTGAATGGACTGCAACGGGTTACGGAAAGATTGGGCGATATTGAATTCGGGTTTAGATTGGACTTGGGAAGGAATCTCAGATTAGTCCTATCAACTAAGAGAGATTTAGTCTCTTTTGGAGGGAGGATCGCCTTTGAGGAGCCATGAATGATGGACGGTTCGCTCAGCGGACAACTGGTTGGTCAGTTGTGACCTTGTTACCGAGATTTTGCTTCTTTAATCTGGAGTCCTTGGGGGATACTCTCTCCCAGTCACTTCATATTTCACCCAAACCTTTGTCCAGTAACCCTATTCACGGTTTTAACTCTTCATGGGAATCGAAAATCATTTCCTGCAAACCTTATTCATTGAGCCATGTATCCAAATTTCATCTTCAGTTAGTATTAATAAAAAAAAACAAGAGTTTTCTGAGGGAAGTAAAGAGCGAAGTTGAAACTTAAAACGAACAAAAATTATTACTTCCCAGCCTATAAATATATATCAATAAAACTAGTACAAATAAACCAGCTAATTATGTTTCCCTATCTATCTGAGACAATAGAAAACTAGCACTTTACTGAAAACACAAAAGTCAAGAATAAGAAACAGGGAATATTGATTTGGGAGTCAAAAGTGCGTATGTTGCCTGACAACAGTAAACTAATCTTTAGACCTTTTCATATTCTTACACCAGTTGTGACATTAGTAACTTTCAATATACAGAAATATTAGATTGATATATAAGGTAGTATTTTGGTCTCGCCAGCTATAATACTAATAGTGAGTAATATACAATCTATGAAATCCCATTATTTCTCTCTATACAATTGTGAATTTCCAGCTATGATACAAATTCTAAAGCTATTTCTATAGTCCTAATACTATCAAGATGGCTTTACTTCGAACTTGTCTACAAACTAATCATGATATGTCCTTTTCAGAGCCAAAACGAGAGCCAGTCATTGAACTGAACCTTTGTGCAGAAGTGATACCAAATTAAACGAAAAAAATAAAAATAAAGCAACAATCCTAAAATACTTTATTTTTATTCTGTAAAAAGTGTCCTTAATTGGTTTACTTTTACTGTACCAAAACCCCTATATTATTTTGTGTTTTCAGTAAAGCGCTAGTTCTCTATAAACCTAGAAACATAAGGAAACATAATTAGTTGGTTTATTTGCAGTAGTTTTATTGATACATATTAGATAGGCTGTAAAGTAATGATTTTGTCCGTTTTAAGTTTCAACTTCGCTCTTTACTTTCCTCCGAAAACTTTGTTTTTTTAAATTAATCTTTGTTCGTTTTTGATTAAAATTTAATGAAGATACGCCGCCATAATCTTTTTATTTATATGGAATAATTTCTGTTCCTTCTAATTTTAATGTCACTCCGTAATTTTAGTTGAAAACTTATTTTTTAATATAATTTCTAATCATCACCGATCTACGGGAGATAAGATACCTCTAGAAAATACTGCAGACAACCTTGACAGCTACAAAAAACTTTCAGTTTATAATATAAAGCTCATTATCCATACTTTAACAAACAATACATATTTTTCAGGAATGTTTGTTTTTCGATGAACACAAGGCTGTTTTTACTCGGCCGACTTCGCCTGAAAAAGCCCTAATAAAGACAGGGCTTTATAAGTCGCCTACTGACTAGCAGAAGCTAGAAGGCTACTGTAACAAAAGAGGACTGTTTAAGGGCTTATTCAAAAGCTTATTTTTATACCTAATCGCTTTTTATAAATTTGACTTGATAGGACATTCCCATAAAGTGCACTTTCAGCTGTTTACTCTATTTTTATAAATGAAAAGGTGCCTTTTCGAATAAAATGGCCAAAAAAAGGTGTTTTTCAAAACCTAGGTACGGGCAAAAAACTAAGGGGGAAAGGATGTCTCTTCCCCCCAATTACCGCCGTTGGAACTAGTAAACAGGCTTCATCGCAGAGTGAAGTTTGAAGGTTTAATTCAAAACTGTTGATCATTCAAGCTTAATTTTTGGTAGAATTTTTAGTGGAAAAGTTTTTAGTTTTAGTTAATTTTTTCGCATTAATCTTTTACTTTTAAGATGAGTAGGCGATTTATGAAACTTACTAAGAGGGTTTGGAGGAGGAGTGTGCATGAGGGGTTATTATAAATCTGCAGTTAAGGGCATTGGACCATAATTATTTCAATGGTACCGTTTTATGCTTCCAAACTCTTCCACTTAAGAAGCGGCACCAGAAGTACCATGATAAAAGCACGTAAATATGAGTAATTGGTTTAAAATGAGCCTTCCAGGGATATGCTTTAAAAAAATGAGTGCATCACATTTGCAAAAATAGTGAATTATCTTAAAAGTAATCATAAAAAGGGACAGACCATGATTAAGAAAAAAAATCCAAGCAGGAATCGAACGCACGATAGTCTTACTTCAAGTCCAGCGCTGTGGTAACAAAACCACGCCTCCAATAATTTGATTTAATATATTGGTGTTCGTATGACTTTGATTGCGTAGCTTGTTAAGGGGGCCTGGAAGAGGAACATTCGGGAGGTGTTCTTGCAAACATCCAGTTAAGGGTTTTGGACCATAATTATTACAATGATATTGTTTTACACTTCCAAGATTTTCAACTTAAGAACTGGCACAAAAAGTGTTGTTTTCAGTATTATATCTCACTTCCGAATGGTGGAATTGATAAAAAGCACGTATATATATGCAAAGTTTTCAAATCCGCCCATTAAACATCACTTAAAAAATTTTTGGTAGCCCATTAGCCCCAGGTTTTCCACTTGAGACATGGCACCAAAAGTGCCGTTTTTAATGTCATTTGAAACTTGCAGATGGTGGAATTTATAGGAAGAACGTAGATATGAACAATATTTTTTTTATATGAGCTATCAAAAGTCTATCTACGATGTTCTGGTAGCCAACTAGCCCCTACCCTTTGAGAAATGGCATAAAAAGTGCCATTTTTCGTGCCATATGGCACCTGCAGATGGCGAAATTTATATAAACCAATTACATATGAGAAAAACCTTTTGTATAAGAGCTCTTAAGCATCAATCTATGACGTTCTAGGAACCCGCTAGGCCTAGAAAAAAGAAGAAGAAAAAGGACCATTTTAACGTTTTTCAACTTTTAGTTATTATGTTCTGTGGTTCGCTCTCTACTAGGTTGCAGCCAATGCTTCAACCATGACAAAGAGTTCGTTGCAAATTCTCCCAAGTAACTAACTAACATCGACATCTGTGAAATCTAATTGATGGTAGAATTTGTAAAACCAGTCTAAATATAAGCAATAGCTTTTGACTGAGCCATTAAACATCTGTCTACTATAGTGTGGTAGCCTGCTAACGTTGCAGTAGCTTACTGGTGAGCAGACGATTTTTGAAACTTACTATGGGTGCTGGGAGGGAGAGTGTACGGGAAGGGTTCTTGTAAACATCTAGTTAAGGGTTCTGGAACAGAACTATTACAACAATATTTGTTTTGTACTTCAGAGCCTTTCCACTTAAGAAGTAGCCCCAAAACTCATGTTTTCAGTGCTGTATCGCACTTACGAAGGGTAGAATTGATAAAAGGCACGTAAATGTGAACAATAGCTTTCAAATGAGCCATTAAGCACAACTTTTGAGAATTCTGCTAGCCCAATAGCCCAGCTTTTCCGCTTGAGTCATGGCAACAAAAGTACCGTTTTAGTGACATTTGGAACTTTAAGACGGTGGAATTTATAGGAAGAACGTAGATATCAGCAATTCCTTTTAAATGAGCTATAACAAATCTTTCTACGATTTTCGGGTAGCCTACTCGCGACCCCTTGAGAAATGGCGTAAAAAGTGCCATTTTAGTGTCATATGACATTTGCAGATGGCAGAATTTATCAAAAGCACGTAGATATCAGAAATAGCTTATGAATGTGCCATGAAGCATATCTATATGATGTTCTGGTTGCCCGCTAGGCCTGCTGTTTGGTGGGAGTTCAGTGGGGTGAAACTTTCAAGGATTATTTTCATGGTCAAACAGACCATCAATGTTTTTTCTGGGAAGGAGGTTAGGGGCCCGAAAATGCGCCACAATTTTTTTTCCTGATATATTTGAAACTTACACCCGTAAGTCCTTGGGCCAATGGGACTAATATACAAAAAGTTATTCAAAGAATAACTTTATTTATTAACGTTATTCAGAAAAGTGCTTGATTTTTTCGATTGGCTTGAAACTTTAGAAAAAGGAGATTCTAATGCAGAGGGAAAATACAAAAAAAAAAAAAATAAATAAAAAATGTTGCTTCCTCAGAAAATGCAGCCCAAACAAAAAGGGTCAGAAAAGTGCCAAAAACTTTTTTCTCACCCACTTTAAATGGTAACCAGTGGCGTAATTATGTCAAAATCCCGTGGGTTGGGGGGCAAATTTCGAATCAATTTTCCCAAATCGAACAAAATGAAAGTGAAAACTGAAAAAATTAGCCACATAGTACCATACAGGCAAAGACATACTAAAGAAAACTGACCTGTTTTTGTGGAGTTATGCAGGCTTATCTGTTTTGACAAGATTTTGAAGAAAACCAAATTCAGCTGGGAGGCAAACTGAGATATGAGGGGGGGGGAGCCCTCGTCCCATTGTAAATTGCGCCTCTGCCTCTAACCCCTATGACTATGTACTTACTTACTTTTGTACTTGGATCAAGACACAAGCTATGTAACTCTCCTTGGCCATAGGATCTGGCAGACAGTTGAATTCCACAGTTTACGGTCTTGGGTTAATGGGGCGATAACTTCGAGCCATGAAGGGTCCCATCTGCGACCATGTCTCCGGAAGCCACCAATCGGCTCGAGGTCAGATTTGACGATGATGAGCCAAGTTTTGGCTTGGCCTCCATGTCGTTTCATCCAATCAGGTGCTTTGCAGCGTAGGTTTGATTTGTAAAAGTCTCGGCCGGTATTTGGCAAACATGGCCGAACAAGGACAAGCGGCGGCGTCAAATGATAGTTGTGATGTCATACTGGTCGCTGAGACGTAATCCCTGTATACTCCTCAGACATCTTTGTTCAAAAGTGTTGAGGGCGCGTGCCTCGGTGACTTTTAAGGGCCACGTCTCGCAGTCGTACAGTAAGACATATCGGTCTAGGGCATCGTAAATACAAATTTTTACTTTCCAGTGGATTCCCCTTACTTTTCCAGATCGGCTTCCACAGCTGTGCAAAGACAGCGGAGGCTGATGAAATGCGACATTGGATTTCTCCACTACATCCGCCGTTGATATCGATGTACAATCCGGGTTACTTGAATCTATTGACAACTTCAATCTGCCTTTGTTCAAAGGTTATAGGGGTGAGTTCATATCCGGGGCATTAGTCATAGCTTTAGTCTTCTCAATATAAATCTTGAGCCCCACTGGGGCAGCAGCTTCGGAGACTTTCAGAAGCATGTTCTAGCTTCGCCAACGGATTCGCCAAAAAGAGCAACATCATCGGCATAATCCAGGGTAGTGAAATCAGGGCTAACCTTGACTCCTTCGAAGTTTAGCATTGTTATTTTCATTACCCAATCCATCACAAAATTGAATATTTCGAGAGAGAGAGAGTACACACCCTTGCCTCACACCGAAGTCGATATAGAATAGCAGGTAAAGTTCCCCGTTGACCTGGATACAGGCTCATGTAAGTTGATAGTAAGCCTGAACAAGTCGTATGACCTTAGGTGGGACACAATCCTCTTCTATCGCCATCCAAATTCCTCCCCGGATGACTGAATTGAAGGTCGTAATGAAGTAGATGAAGGCGGGGGACTGTAACCTTACTGCATAAGGGTTTCGACAATGTCAATTTCCATTTCAGTCTGACACCATTTTCGAGGTTTTTCAAGCTATCTTTCAAAATTCACGTAATTTTTTTTGCAATAAACTTTTACCATCAAGATAAAACGAAATTATAGTTACAGTTCCCGAATCAGCTTCAATTGGCAATTTTTTCTCACTTGACATAAAAAAAACATTTTTAAATTTCTGGTTACTGTGAGTTGAATTTTGCTCTTTATGAGGTTGCAGCAATCCTTGAACCATGATTTAGTGATCCAGAACGTAAAGCTTCCTTAATTTTTCTTTGGAAGCATCTAATTGAGCGTCAATAAAGTAGGGATGCATGTCCTTTAGGCCCTAATGCAATTGAACCATAATAATATAAATCCTTATAGACTGAGTTATTTGCACAACCCCCCCCCCCCCCCACACGCCTTAGAAGAAATAAGTACGATGTTTTTCAGTAACGTCCGGCAAACATAACACTTCCTGGTAAAACGATTTTACCACTCCGCCCTATGGAGAGATTTTAAAGGTGTGGATGCTCATGGTACTTAAAAACATGTAATGTGACGTAATCGTTTATTCAAAGTCTTCCTCCTTAAACTCAAAACTTCTCTAAATTGGTCTAGCTGATTTTTCTGTAAGCCCTTTGCCTCTTACACATGTGATTGGTACATAAACCCGATCTTTAAGATCCCGACCTAAAAGACCCAACTCCTAGAAAGTCCCCACCCTTCAACCTCTCCCACCAGTCCACGAGAGATACAGGAAGAGTTTCATTCCTGCATTTGTAAACATTATTGATCAGTGAATTTGTTGTATTGACTCAGTTTTTTAGTTGATGATTGTTTTTTTTTAATCTGACAAGTGTCTGTATGACATGATTGTGTGTCTGTGTCTGTGTTTTTCCTTTATTTTTATTTGACAGGTTTTATCTGACTGTAATAACTGACGTAAAAAATGGCAAAAGATTCGGCACTAGACCCTTAAGGTCCGAACCGACGGTGCTGATCTCCGTCTCAAGGCCCTTCAGCCAGGAAGTGCAATGGGGGGTAGAGCCAGTCATCAGGTGCTTTTGCACACCCTTACCTTCCCCAGATTTCTCCAGGTACTCATTTAGAGCTGGGTCGACTCTGGCTGAGCTTACTGAGTCACGCCACTGACCCCTGTCCCAAACCAAATAATTGGGTACACTAGGATTCGAACCGTCACCCTCTCAGACAAAGGATCCTAAATCCAGCACACCAATCCACTCGGCTAGAACGGCTACTAAGACGTAAAGCGCTAATTCGGCGCCACGCGCTGTGAAAGCCGTCTTTAGTATAAAACTCTCTCTCTCTCTCTCTCTCTTTCTCTCTCATAAGCCAAAGTTTTCAGAAAGCTTCTAAGAGTAAATATGGCTCTTCTTCCGTAGTAACTTATTGAAAAATCATCTAGCCATTATGTATTTTTTTTTGTTCATTTCTTTTTAAATGGATGCATCGAACGATACTGTCAACCGAGCAACAGGTAATAATTACTAGTGAATGTTTCAACTGAGCCCAGTCCCAGCGCCACCCTACTAAAAATAACTACCAAGCAGCAAAGAACTAATAAAACGAGTGAACAAGTTGGAAATAAGCCAGACTCTTAATGATGTACTAAAAGTATTACCAAAACGTGCAAAACTCAATAATAATAAACTCAGATAAGGCATCATGAAATCACTAATAGGAGCTATAGAATCGTCGACCCCTTGAAATATCACCGGCAGGAGAATGCCTTCTGAATGCGGAAAATGACAGACGGCTTCGAAATAAATGAAATGCACGGGAACATCTGGCTGACACTGAGCTAGCAGGAATTGTCGACGATGATCTAAAAATAAAACACTGATAAATTTTACAAAATTAATAAGGCTTCTTTTGTTAAGTTACAGCTCATTGCAGCACCAGATAAGTCCCAATCTTATCACGTGATTGAACCAAATCAAAGGAACTGCTAAATAAACATTTTAGGTGATCTTGCCTATGAATGTAGTTTTCAGACATAAACTCTGATGCATTCATAAACAAGTTAAAAAAAAAACAATATTAACGTGAATCAATTTCCAAATACAACGACAAGAAAAGGACAATATCATTAAAAAGATAAGGCAACACCAAGAAGAAATCACGGTTTTACAGCTTTGGCTTCCGTGACAGAAATGAGAAAACATTTTACGTTAGTATGAAAATGGAAATGCGTCGGATGCGGAACACAGGAAGTGCCGGATGATTTGCCCCCAATTACGTATTACACTCCCGGACAAAGGCATTGAATCAGGAGATGGGTGCCTGCGCAACGCAGACCTTTGGTCAGCATGCAAAAAAGTTTTGCTTAAGTTTGAAAACAGAAATAAAAAACTTTTGCCATTTTTATAAAAGCGATATTGTAACTTTCATTTTCCTTTTAACGGATGAGGGACAAAATTATTGTGACTGCAATAGCAGACTTTAAAAGCCATTTATCCAAGAAGGAAAAAAGAAATAACAGTATATACTGCTTTGAGTAGAGTCAGCTTTGTAATTAGAAACACAAGGAGAAATAACAATGAATGTTTCGATAACATATTCGTCTAAGATCAAAATACACTATGAACTTATTTGCAATTTAAAGTTCCTAACCTGCAAAAGGTAAATGGGAATTTTAGGAGGTAAAAAAAAAACACCCTCAACAGCATGATAGCAGAAAGAGCCATGATTTTACAAGGACAAGAATTACTTAAAATTCGATGTTTGATGTTCTGTCACCCTCATGTTCTGTTCTATGTTCCGTGTTCTTAAGTTTCAGCTGTATTCGATGTAGTTGGGAAAGCAGCCACATAAAATGAAACTCTTTATAATCTTAATTAGCGCGCTTGTTCAAAATATTACCTTTTCATAACAAAATAAGATTACCGCAACCCAAATTTACAAGCCTTGAGCTTTGGCCACGGCACGAAAAATAAACCGTACTATAAACGATGGAACATCAGCTTCGAATAATAGTTTAGGTTATGAAACTGAAAGACGACATGGCTTTGGAAATCATGCTATAGTTTCTGGCCACTTCGAGAAGAAAATATTTATCAAACTGACTTCATTTGTCGGTTCACGTAGCAAGACCACAGCCATTCAGGAGGAGAGTAGATGAAATACATTTTGGCTTTAGACTATATTCAAGATATTCCCTCAAATTGAAAAAGAATACGAGAAAACACAATATACATATTAAATACAAGATAACCTTGTGTGGAGCTAATTCGAACATGTCTAAAACAATATGAATATAAGAATATTCTTCCTACTCAAATACACAATAAAACATCAAAAATGTGAATTTTTCTTACAATTAGTCAAAAACACTTTGAGACGATTTCTGGCTATGCCACTGATATTAGCACAAAACAAATGGACAGGCAATCTAATACGGCAGTTACAGAAACAAGAGAAATAAGCTTTTAGTATACATGGACAAGCAACAACAGCAGAGTCAGTGCTGTGCGACTATTACCACGTAGCGAAAACCACCACAAACAAATCCAAGACCGATTTTTTAACTATTCTAAACTTTAAGCGGTATTGCCAAGTCTTCAGGAAATCACCCATTTTAGCATGTTAATACCGATATTCTTGAGATGCACAATAAAAATTTGACATCGCAAAAAAAAGAAAAGAATCAAGTCAACTCAATTGACTATTCCTGGTAATGTTTAGTGCGGGAAAAAACTGCATAATTCTTCAATCTTTCGGAATCATTGTACAATGTTGCAATGCTAAAAATCGATGCTAGATTTTAAAAGAATAAATGGAGAACAATGGAAGTAGAGAAAAGGTGAAAGCGGGAATTGAGAAGAAGTGAAATGGAGGCCATAGACCCTGACGGAGTAATAGCAATATATTAGTAATATATAATAATGTTTATTTACAACCCATAAAACACATTGATAAAACTGTGGAGTAAAAAAAAAAAAAAAAATTAGCCGACCTAGAACATGGTGAGCTTGAACGCATACCTTTTCTAAAACTAAGCTGGAAGGACGTAAAATCGCACTTGAAATTAATGGCCGTTAACAGGACATATTCGAATAGCTTACTAACAAAACGAGACACAGTGAGAGGACGGTAATTAGAGCAAACACTGGGGTCCTTACCCTCTTAACAATGGAAGATATACAACCGGACAAAAAATTATCTGGCAAAATGAATTGTGCCAAACATATCTGAAACAATAACTGCAAATGCTTCAGTAGTTCAGGACAATCACAAGGAAAAAACTTGAAGCAAAGACCATTACTATCGAGAGACTTGGATTTATTCACTTGCTTAGGAGCTCGAAGCATAGCACCAGATTCCAGCGATGGCACTTGAGATTGGTTGATACGAATTGGGAGGATCTGGTTGACAAGTTTTGTAAAATGATTTTGGAGATTAAACAATTGGCATGGTAAGAAATTGAGAGGAAGTCGTCAGTCTGGATTTGTACGAGTGCAACAGTTAGGGGTAACGAACTCTAAGTAAGGAGCGACTATAACACTACTGTAATCAATACTGTAAGACTATATATTTAAGTATTACTAATGTGTCAAACCTTAAGAATACTAAGGGATGGAAATAAATGGACGACACTTTTGGAATTCAAAAATTTGGCTCAAACTTTCTGAAACGACGTGCAACTATACGGGTAAATAGGTACATTCACAAAAACTTAATTCACACGAATGTTCAAAAAACTTCAAAGCAACAAAAGAATAAGATGGCAAGTCTTGAGACATCATTCAACATGGGGGTAGGGATAAGTCTTTCGAACAATGAACATTGTTTAACGAGCAGTGATATATCGATTATGTAACAATCAACAGTGTACGTCAGAATTGATGCTACAAAAAAATCATTGACTTCCAGAGCAAATATACAGATTTTCCGACAAAAAAAAGAAGAAGAAGTTATACAGAAGTACAGGTGAAAATAAAATATAGTGAAACTAGTGCAATTGCACGAGCCATCACAGCACTGGCCGTACACTCAAATAAAGGGGGCAATGTAAGCAACTTGGAAACGTCAAATGAAACCTATTATAGTATGTTTGGACTATACATGGAGAAAGAGTGCAACCATTTACCAAAAAATAATTTAAAGAAGCCTGTCCAAATTTAAGCATCTTTTGGGCGCGAGTCGAGCAATCTAAAAACCTCACTTCTTGGAACAAACCCTCCTCTGCCTTCAAGATTCAAAATATTTTATAGGCTTTCTTTAAATTACATTTTAGAGAAAGATCCAACCAAAGGCAAACACTTTCAAACTTCCAATTAAATCACCATGGACAATAGCAAATTTTTCAAAATCTTCCATCAAATGCTACATCCGATGTATTTAGAATCTGCACAAGAAGAAGCATAAATACATGGATCCATTATTTTAGAGTCTGCTCAAATTTGTATTAAAGCTGAAATACTTATATATGCCCGTCAACATATTTACAAACAGAATAAACAACATGGTTTAATACAATGCTGAAAAGTGAAAATGTTTATAACATAATCTTGGTGCCATGAGCATTTCGGAAGATATATATATATATATATATATATATATATATATATATATATATATATATATAAAAAAAGATGACATTTTCCCTTACAGATCTGAAACTTCAGACATTTGTGAAAAGCTGTCATTTAAATGTCAATGCTACTCTCCATTGTTTAAGACTGAGAAAAATGTTTTGGACTGCTTACGACTTTACCTAGACATTTTTTGTTCATTTAATTCACACTCAACAATTCGTTCAATAGCCTCACCCTTTGAAACTTTGATAGAGGAACCTACCAAAAGCACTTTCAAGACAAAGGAAGCTCTTTTTTCCACGTAAAGCCTAAACATGAAGTCTTACGGGAGTAATATTTTGAACTATTGAAGTGAAGAACTGTTCAACCTAGTGAATATGGCGCACAATTGCTTGAATTGTACGCTGTCCACGCAAAAATCTGTGGCGAGATCTTTATGCAAAGCTAAAAAAAAAAAAATAAATAACGGAAATAAGCCCTATTTTTCTTGCCAAAAATTGTACATAGGTTATTTAAGGCCAATTGACTGCCAACATTTTTCATTCTGTGCCTGGGTAAGAAAGAAAAGACGAACATTTTTATCTTGGCAAAGATGAGCTCTTGAAATGGAAAAGCAATTGCGCTTTGGAAATTTTTACTCGGGTTCTAATAAAGAGGGAGCACCTCTATAAGAAGTCCAAGAAGTTCTACACAAAAAAAGGTTGTCAGGACCCCCTGATATGCCATTGCGATATACAAGTCCTGGAGTTAACAGGGATCCGTGACAGGTTATATTCTTCTGTATTTCATTATCTTGATTTTCGTAAAAGTGCCCCTTACCATCCCCCTCCCACCACAAAAAAGAAGAAAAATAATGTCATGCTGGAATTTCTTTGTGTGATCACGCCGTTGAAGCAGATCTGCACTCTCAAAAATACAACAAAGAGAGGCAAAACCCAATGAAAAGACAACAAAGAGAGGCGAAACCCAATGAAAAGACAACAAACGAGAAGAGCGCTCTCAAGGAGGTTATTTCAGGAAACCGCTGACTATGACTTTCACTTATGTTTCATCCAAAACTATTATTAAGTTTATCTTTTTTTCCAATACCAGTTCTTTTTGGTTAAACACTTCTGACTCTACTCATGCAGTATTCAGCAAAATAGCAGGTGAAAAAACCATAACAACCTTAAGATTATCAACACACACATCTTTTATATATATGAATTTTTCTACGAAAACCAGCTAAGATTTTTAGAAGCGTACAAATTTTGTTCCATTATGAAACTGGGTTGAGAATAAGTCACATACGCACACAGCACAATTTTTTTTTATGCATAAGCCTGAATGGTCTTTTACACATAGTCTTTCGTTATCGGCAGGGAGAGGGGCCAGACCGTATCGTGTAGTGTACGCCTTATATAAGTAATACGGGTATCATCAATCTCAAGAGGGTTCACTCAGTGCTTAATTTCTTAGACTGTGATTTGTAATGCTTTATAATAGTTTTTAATTAGTATATATGGTTAAAGTTAGCTTACATTAAACGCTAATATCTTTTTAATTTTTTTTTCAAGAAAAATGACGTATTTTCGTTTAGTTCATTTCACTTACAGGACGTATACTGTTTCCCTGTCAAAATAGAAAATACCTGGATAAGGGTCGTATGAACCGTACCGGCAGAGAGGTAGTAGAATGTGGCTCCAATGTTGCTGTCGCTCCATTCGACATTATTTGAGGAACTTCTAAGTGTATACCTTTACAGCAAAAGGAATCCAGTAACTTTAACCCTGAGAAAAAAAAAGAGTAAACGCATATGGCAAAAAACAACGTTTTGGCGGAAGTGAATTTTTTTTACCTAATACAGGCTTTCGGATTTGAGCCCGTAAATTTCAATTTAGTTCCTAATTCTAACACAAAAAGATCAAAGCACTGGTAAAAGACAGCTTTTTAACCGAATTCAAGCTTTACTAAAGACTGAAAAGTAAAAGTATGTAATACCAAGTAAGTTATAGATTCAAATAAATACAAGTTAGCTATGCTTTCAGCCACACACAAATTCCGGTAAAAGGAAAACCAATATGGCCAGCCATTGAAATATTTCCTCTCTTTGGAATTCGGTGACACTTGTGTTCTTTGTGTTTGTTCAAGATAAATTGTTCATCATTTTTATCTTAGAAATTAATTTTTTTATTTTTTACCTTTGGCTTTCGAAAATTAAGAAATGAGTTACAAACTACACTAAAAGCCACAATTTTTTCCCATTGCTCGTTACAAGAAGGAGTAATAGAGAGATAACTGCCTTGTTGTCAAACAGGAAAGGGGTATTAGTTGGGGATATTTATGTTTTAGATAATATTGCTTTCATTTGTTTCTTATCTGGTTATCAAGTGGTACAAGGACGTAGATAACTTCGAAGACCACACTGCCTTTCCATGAGTAGAGTTTTACTGCTGATGATGAACACTGTATATGTCTTCGAAATATCCAGTTTAATAATTTTATATCTATTCACTGTCAATAAAAAGGTTTCATTCCTATTTTGAACTGTTTTACTTTGGTACAAAGACAGATAAAAAATAAATCAGCAGGGCCTTAGATGGGAGCTCGAATGGCATATTTAGTTTCTGCAACTCAACCGAAAAAAGAATGTCTGTAAAAAACTGGGAAATACACTAACAAAGCGAAAGCCCAGTTATCTTTTTCCTTTTCAAACGAGCATTTTTCCTTTTAAACTAAAAAATAAAAATGAAATAAAGCCAAGCTAGGCAGTAGTCACCAAGTAAATAATGCCACCATGTGCGACACAAAAAAACAACAACTTAGCAACCAAAAAACTTCATCCAGGAACAGAGCTTTCCAGCGAGTTTATTTCAGCTTAAATTTTGTAAACAGACATTTATAAATTTTGTGAAGTTAGGAATTAATACTAAGCAACAACTAGCAATAAAAGGTTTACGGCTTACTATACAAATTTGAAAAGCCGCACAACCCAGAACTGATTTTTAATCAGTTCATTCAATGCTCTCGTCAGAGTAAGACGCATTTAAGACCTCCGTGTGGATTTATGTGAAAATATTATTTCAAGAGCTTTTGGATATTCATTCAATGCTGAAAATAATATTTCAAGACCTGTTGGATATTTAGTAATACATATTTATATTAGGATATTAGTACACTATGAGACAATGTACAATGAGAGGTAAAAGGATAAATCCGAAACAAGAAGGTATGTATATTTCACTATAAACCTCAGATGATAGCTCTAGCTCGAAACCGAAAATATCAATACTAGCTGCAGATTTTAAGCAAATTCTTGAAGCCGTAAAAGAAAATGGTAATAAATTAGACAATATATGCAATCAATTGTATACTCTTACTACAAGGGTCGATAATATCGATAAAGAACATTCGCTTCTTAAAAATAAGATATTAAAAATGAATTGAAAATTAGAAAAATTGAAAATGATACATCCTGCCTCAATTTGCAATTAAAAACTTGTACCAATGAATTAATAAAGTTAAGAAGAAAAAAAGAAGATTCAATGTGTCGGATTGTGAAATTGGAAGCCACCAAGTTAGAAAATAATGTCATCATATGAAATGCCGTTTGCGAGGAGATTGATAACGCTAAAGCTTTATTCACAGAAGTTGTTCGCCATGGCTTAGAATTGTCTGAAGTAAATTTTACAATCACGCGATATGACAGAAATCGTAAATTCTTAAAGGTAACACTAAATAAATAAGACGTCAAGTTTTCTATTATAAAAAATGTCAGTAATCTCAAGGACAAGATGTTTCATGGAAACAATAGGAACTTGTTTATTAGTGATGATGCGTCAGCCGAAATTTGCAAAATACGTAAGCTGATTTTAGTGAAACAGGATAAATTGCGGAAAATTCCTAGATATGAAGCATGGATATCAAAGAGGATTCAGACAAACTTGTTTGTGAAAAGAGCTGACGGCTCAATTACAAAATATTCATTCGGTGATAGCATACCAGAGGTTGACGACTTTCCGAACGTCCGAGGACATGTACATCATAGTTTTCCAAGCGATGTTTCAGTGGAATAAATCATATCGTCTATTGGTAAAGCGCCCTGTTTGTATGTTTTAAAATATACAAGTAGGAAACGTTTAATCTTGTTTTGCCTCGTATTTATTTTTTATTTATCTTCTCCCTAATTTTTGTTGCTCGATATATTTATTACTATTCTTTCTCCTTATTTATCTATTTTTTTTACTGCTTGTTTTGAAGCACACAGAGGTCTTTATGAATAGCGGTAGAATATTGAAAGAATTTGTCCTAGAATCAAGACATTTCTATTTTCTTTTCCTAGTTGTTTCTGTGTGTGTTACCTTTTATTTTTGTTTGCTGGGCGCGTGGGTGGTGGTGTGGTTATTCTTGACAAGGTGGTAACATTTGATAATGGATTGAGATAATGATGGAATTACATTATCATGGTTAAAAGAATTTGTGCGACATTCCCTTTTGTTTCATTCTGTTTTCCAAATATTGCAGCTAGTGATAATAGCACAGATAAGATAATAGCAGCGGATTAGATATACCAAAAATCAATATTTATTTCTGAATGGATTGGCAAAGAAAAACTCTAGAACAAGGAGGATATCGTTTTGGAATTGCCGGGGCTGGAGGACTGCAAGGGATACGATTGACACTTTTCTATAGACATCTGATACGGACATATTCGGTTTATGCGAAACTTTTTTAGATGAGTTTTCAATTGAAAGCCATGTTGATGGTTATCAATTCTTTCATGTTGGAAGGAGTATGCAAAAGAAAGGTGGTCTTGTTGGTTTAATTAAAAATTGTATACCAGCCCGTGCAAGGCTACGTTTTCTGCCAATGAATATTGAAATGCTATTTGAATCTTGTGTTGTTGAATGTTTTTTTTTCCAAATAATGAGAAGATTCTAATCGCAGCTATTTACCATAGTCCATCAGCTAGTCAGGTAAAATTTAGGAATTGTTTTAAAAATTCTTGGACAAATTAGCTAGTCTTAATACTTCTTATCTAGTTATGATGGGAGATCGTAATATTGACTTAATGAACCTTGTTTCTACTAATCAGAATAGACTGGATAGTAACACTTTGAAGTTTTTAGAATATCCGCTATCTCGCGGATTATATCCTGTACCATCCAGGATAAATGATACGTCATATTCACTAATTGATAATATTTTTTCACATGAAAGTGTTGTCAGTACATATGTCATTCCTGATGATTCATCTGATCAATGCATACTTATGGCTGATTTTTCGCTATATTTCCCGTATAATGAAAAAAAAGTCAACAAAGCAGAGACTTTAGGGAAAAAACTTTGTTAAAATTAAAAGAAGAACTTGGTGACGTTGGGTGGAGTTTGGTAATTGACGAAATGGATACAAATCAATCCTTAGATAACTTTATAATATATTGACTGAAAAGCTTGATCAATTTTGCCCGTATAGAAATCTAAAAGGAAAGAGGCAATACACCAAGGAATTCCATGTGGCTACTGTTTCTTATGATGTAAAAAAAGCATTTGACACTTTAAATCATGAAATTCTTCTTGACAAAATGATAAATTCCGGCATAAGAAGGAAAGGATTACAAAACATTAAATCATACCTGTGTGGACGCAGAATCTCCCCCAAGACTCCGTATTAGATCCACTTTTATTTTTGGTTTATATTAATGATCTTCCACGAGGTTCGCAAGAGAATATTAGCCATGCAATTCTATTTCCAGATGATAAAGCTATAACAGTTAAAGCTAGGGATTCATCGTCACTGATCAAAAATTTGACTATAATTGTTACCTCAGTCAATCAATGGTTGGTTCCCAATAATCTAGTACCGAATTTTACAAAAAACAAAATTTATGGTTTCTGGTCGTTCAAAACGTGCCACTCGAGAGATTTCTTGTCAGGGGCTTGAGGTTGGTGATCAAAAATTTGTAGGGTCCAATCATATCGTTATTTAGGAGTTTTTCTTGATCCCCTTTTGTCATTTCATTATCATATTGAGTATTTAAAATAATTGCTTCTTATTTGAATTATTGCTCAGTTGCTTATCTCAATACCTTTTGGAAGCATATAAAACCCTTACAGGTACTAGAAAATAGGGCAATAAGAATACTTGGAAATTTTTTTCATCAACCTTCAAAACTTGAAAATGTTTCGGAAACTAAAACGTTATTCTTTTTCTTAAATTTGTTAGATTTAAAAGATATACGAGTATTAAATATTTCCATATGACATTTTCAAATCCAAAATTCTAGAAATTATTTCTATGATAAATCTCTTTTAATTTTACTTCCTCGTTCGGATTGTCGGAGGTCTGGGATGTACCGAATTCCTTTTGTAAGTTCTAAGAGGTCGAGGTTTAGGTACGAAATACCCTTCATTGCAAACAATTAAAAGCTGAATGAAAAAATTCTGTTTGATCCATCCCAAAAATCTCAGCTAAATTTAAAAAAGCAAATATTAAACATTGTTTGCTATGTTTGATTATTCACCATTGATGATGGAAAATCGAATTATTTGATCTTCTTTTTTGTGTGTTTTGTTTTTATGTCCCTGGGTTTGAGATGGCTTTCCACGCCACTCCTATCCGATATTTAGTTATTTACTTATCCTTGTTACTTCTCTTGTGTGTGTTGTTTTTTTTTCTATTTTGTTTGTTTTTTTGCCGTGTTAAATTTGGGAATTATTATTATGATGAGGTGTTGGTGTTTTTTCCATGTTTTTGCACTGTCTCAGACTTACGAGCACTGCTCTCTGTTGGGATATAAAATTATTTTTGCATTTTTTAAGTTGAATGAAGAAAAAGTTGAAAAGTTGAAAGTTAAACTTCAAACGAAAAGACGACACTAACTCGTTTTTGAATGTTTATTTCTTCAGTGTTTAAAATGTAGCCTACCTGAACCGACCAAACTCCTTTTCCAAAGAAAAAACTAAGAAAATTGACTGTTCATCCACAAAAACCCGTTCAAAATAAGCAAGCATCAACCGTTAACGTTCCTTGCAGGGGGATAGCAAAATCTAAACCAATACCTTGTCTTCTATTTGTAGAGTACTTATTCTCCCAGGCATCTAATAAGAGATTGAAATAACGAGGATATTCCATATATTTGAGATAGCGATGACTTTCTGGGGTTGGAAATATTTTTCTAAAATTCACTAGTTGAGTTTGTTCATCTTCATAATGGACTAACTGACGGATGTCACAAGGTTTGAGATCTTCTAGAATGGAACCCAACCACTGAAATACAAAAAAAAATGTCAATACACAAACTAAAAAACATCATATACAAATGTATTTTCTTTTTAATTCAAAGAATTTTTAAGCCTGGGTGCACAAAAGTTTATGCCAAGACAGTCAGTTGTAACAAGAAATATACACATTTCGGTTCGATTCTTCGGGATGGTTGGGGGGGGTAGTGCATTCACAGGGCACGGATTTTTTTTTAGGAAAGAGCTTTCTAGGAACTCTCAAGGGGAGGCGGCCATCTCACACCTACTTGTAGGTCTTTACAAGACATGAGTTCCACACTGAAACTCGTCAAAAGCGTAAATAATTTAATATGATATTTGTATAAAGCTATGATTTTGTGATAATACTTATTCATCTCCTTTTTTTGCCGTTTTTGTTTCATGGTCAAATAATTTGATTTTGATATGATTTTCTGAATACAGTTTTAGTGGTTTTACGAGTAAAATAGCATTCATTTTTTTATAGCATCGTTCACATCTTTCGCTAAATGTCGCTCCAATTAAGTCTTTATTCGAAAGTCTATGTTTAAAAGACCTAAATCGGGTTTTAGCTGGTGAACTTAACAGTGACAATCTCGGTACCTCCGATAGGTCAACACTCCTGCTAGAATCAATTCCTAGCAGATATCACGTCGTAGATAAGAGCCTCCCATTCACGTATATTCATAACAGAGGCTGTTTAAAATCGAACCTGGATCACGTGATCACTTCCAGTTCCAGCTTATTATCATCGATTGTCAGGGTGGACAAAGAAAAGATTGATGACGATCACCTTATTCTTAGCTGTGATTTTACCTGTAAGTTATTTGGCCAAACACTTTCGGCTCGGCCAAACTTGCATACAAAGTTGAACTGGAATCGTGCTAATGTCCCCCTATACCTTGCTACGATAACTGCTTTACTGTCGACCATATCACCTGCTGCAAACTTCGGTTTCCTCGCC
Source organism: Artemia franciscana (assembly GCF_032884065.1). Lineage (NCBI taxonomy): Eukaryota > Metazoa > Arthropoda > Branchiopoda > Anostraca > Artemiidae > Artemia > Artemia franciscana. The sequence goes on along the minus strand of NC_088866.1, from coordinate 35,589,084 downwards.
TTCAGGTGGAGTTGACCTAAATTGCTAATATTATCAAATTGTCCATTGCCTTAAATCAGCTTCCAAAGCAGCAGTGCTTGTTGATTAAGTTCAAATTGGTACTAGGACGCCTAATTGGAACGTTGATCCTGAAGTAAAACGCGCTAAGCAAAAAGTCAAATTTTGGCTATGTATGTGGATATCATGTGACCCGCCATCGTCCGGAGCTGTGTTCTCTGTGAAACAAAAGTGTAAACTTGAATATAAGGCCAGTTTGAAGAGAGCACGCTTGAATGCATAGCCAGGCCCCCCGATAAGGCCTCCTGGAATAAGCTTATTAATACTGAAAATGTTCCCCATCTGCCCTATCTTCTCTCCAGCTAGTTAGTTTTGTCTATTTAAATGTGTGCTTGAATCGTGCCTGTGTCCCCTTAAAAGTTATGTTTTTCACGGTGACATTGGTTTGTCTTCTGTTGCATATGCAGACGACGTTCCGCTTGTTGCCCAGACTCGCCATGGATTGCTCCAATCGTTACTGGGACTGCAGTTCTACCATGTTCTTCTTTAGTTAGTTGGTTTGGTCTGTATTTCGGCCCAACACTTTCCACTACCTGTTCATCCCTAGTGAATCAAGCCGTGAAAAACCTACGCGTCGCTTACGGGAAAATATCCCCAAACAAAAGCCGTTATAACCGCAACAGTTTGTGCATGATTTATAACGCTTATTGCGCCCCTGTGCTTTTGTTCTTATCAGGCATGGCTCATTTGTTTCATAAGAAAGATCGTCATACTCTACATGCGGCTTTATTTCAAATGTTGCAAATTCCTCCTCCAACTTCCTAGATGGCACCGAAACAGAAAAGTCATTGCTCGATTTGGTTTAATAGATATGTCTTCTCGGATTCGGTCTTCCAGTGATGATTTATGTAAAAAGGCTATCAACTTTATTCACGTTTATGACCCTCTGCAGCCATTTTTTCCATATTGATACTGGTTAATTAGTCCATGTTGTCTTTGTTAGCATAATTTTTTTTTGCTGTTTATCGTTTTAGTTTATTTATAATACTCCGTACTTTGTGTTTTTTATATTTTTACGGGTAATAAAGTTCATTCATTCATTTCTATTATCTATCTAACTTTTATTCGACATTCTCTTTACCAGCCACTCCAAGGTCTTGCAGGAATAACAAGGCACTTGTTGGCTTCATTCATCAGCTGGCTGATACACTTTTACAGAGTAGCTTGCACGCCGATGGTGTTTATCTCAAATCAAATTTTAAATTCAAGTAATAGTTAATTAAACAAATAAAGCGGTAGCTATTGTAATCAAGGTTGCCACCTTACGAATATATTTCTTTTCTTTAAACAAGAGGTTGCAAAAAAGCAAAGAGGATATGCAAAGACAAAAAAAAAGAAAACAAAATCTAGTCATAGAAACAATATGTTTGTCTTCAATTACCCTGAGCATAGTTCCGTATTTACACGAGTGGCTATAATGCTGAATCGAATAAGTAAATGAAGCGGGGCATCAAGATAAATTGGTGAAGAGGCAATGTCTTAGCTATGAAATGCCCATCAGACATAATTTTTTGGGTGGATTTTCCTTTTATGTTAGCTTAATTTCTGGAATAGAAAAAAAGTATTGAGTCGCATTTTCCGTCTGATCTAGTCAAATTGGTTTTGGAATAGATATTAAACATTCAATGGCCAAAAAGATTTTTTTGGCATATGAACGACAAAAATACATTCCCTTAGGGAACAACAAAAATTCAGAGAGAAGAGTTTGTAAGGATATTGACCTTCAAAAAAAAAACATAATTATACATTTAGAAAGTACAGTACACCGATGTGGGTTCAGAACAACCCACATAATAATGGAGATGTGAATTATGGGTCTTTAGCCGAAGATGATTTGCTAAGTTTTTCTAAATTTATTTTTACTGTGTCAACTGAATCTTTACTTTGAATCGTGGTTAAGAAAATCCCTAAGAATAAGAAGTAATCTTTAAGGAAACTAACTAACATATAGTGATTAGTTTTTATGATATCACGTTACAGAAGGGTACGGAACAGAAAAGAGGTTCTACTTGCCTCTTGACGAAGTCCACTTTCAGCGGAGAGAAGGATATCTTCGATTTTCTCCTTCTCACCCATGGAGAGAACACGACTATACAGCCTTCCATCCATGCAAAAAGATCCAATTTCCTGCTCAATACCAAGGATTTTGCTCATTTCTTTCTAGATTAAAATGCAAATATGACTTCCACACTATGCACAAACAAAAACCAGACAAAAACTACTGTAAACAAAGGACTTCAACAGATATGGTGCACTCACACCGTATATGCCTCAGTAATCAAACGAACAAAGCAGGGAGTAAGCGGACGGGTGCGCAAAAAAAAGAGAGAGGGAGACAGAGAGAGTAAGAAAGAATGGGAGGGAAAGGATAGAAGATAAAAATCAACATAGTAAAAGAAACCAGATTTTGATCCAAGAATAATATGACATAAAATTAAAAAGAAAGGGGCTCAAAAAGAAAGTCTCCAAAGATTTATAAAAGTACCAAAAGAGCAATTTAGACTCGCGTTGGCTTGGATAGATCACCAAAAGAATTAGAACGGAATATGGCAAAATTTAAAGCCATTGAAGATGAACCAATAAAATAGCTTAATGTTTACTCTACTGCGTTGAAGTTCCTAGCAAAATACCGCCGCAAATCAACTAGAGTTATCCTCCTCCCTCCCCCCAAAAAAATAACAAAGATTAAACTGAGAAAAAATAGTACCTGAAAATAACTGGCCTCATTCCTTAACAGAATATTAAGCTCACACTTATAATCGTACCGTATCAATCTAACAATGCTATAGAAAAATACTACCAGTTTTTAAAGTTAATATTTTCAGATAGACTTTGAAGGATAGCCCTTTTCAAATGGTCCAAGTTTTTAAACTTATTTTAGCTGAGAAAGCCTAAAAATAAAATTCTAGAAACGAATTTGAAAGGGCATGGTTCGACTCTTCAGTCCCTTTACCCATAATTTTATCTTAATAGATTTCTAAAAACATCCAACATGCTTAGAGAAGGACTTCAGTAAAGTATTTCTCTGTTTGCCTCATTGGATACAATAGAGGAGAATTATGGAAATATATCCACAATTAGAAAGTGAAATAATGAATCAGTAAATAGTGATCAATACTTTCCTATTAAATAAAAATACTAATGAAAATCAGTAAATAAAACAGCTTAGAAAAGTTTTTATATTCGATAGTCCCATCCTGCAAACATTGAAAGTTCACTGAACGCATTGAACGTCAAAACTATCAGATCCCAAAACGGGTCATTTTACATATTTATACGGAAGAAGATTTCCCTCATAAGTATAAAAGAGATGCGTCCTTTTTGCCACTTGAAATTCTTCACTAAATGAATGTTTCCCTAGAACGCCCTCCTTTTAATTAAAACTGTAATTAATAGAAATCTTCAGAATGAATTATAAGTAAAAAAATATCCATAACTTCAGTAAGTTCGTGGCTTTAAAAGTTGATATTACTTTACTTTTCAAACTTACCTTATAGCTTTTAAAGTTATTAATTATAATCTATTACTACAACTACCACTAATAACTCACTGCAACATCATGCCAACTAAGGCCAATAAAGCTGCGCAAGCTTCTCCATCCAACTCATCCTCCATTCATAAGTCTCCATCTTTACACCCTTCCAGGAAGTTCCCATTTCCCTTAGAAATTTCTTTAAAACATCCTCCCACCCCACTCCCATTTAGCCCTAAACGGTTTGTCGAAAAGGACAGTCTTCGGCAATCTGTCATCCTTCATCCGCAGAACGTGTCCTAGCCACCTCAACCTTTTTTCATTGTAGCCCTAGAAAGAGGAATTGAACCACACTTTTCGTACAGTCTAACGTTTGAAAAACGGTCAGTCAGCCGGGTCACAATCTACCACTATATCTATTATAGAATATAACTTATCATATAATTTAATATGGTTTGTAAAACATTATTCATGACAACAAATATTTTTAATATTTAATGCTGCTTTAGATTACTTTTTAAATTTCCTAAAATAATTCAATTTTTTAAAAGCACGTAAATGTTAAACATTCAGGTATGACATTAAGAAAATAATCAAAACGAACGACAAATTGTAAAATAAAAAAATATATATAAATATAACACATAAATAAAATACAAAAAAAAAAAAAATTAATCAAAACGAACAAAAAGCAAATTAGAAAAATTACCTGTTTTTCTTCATTAAATTTCGACGGAAAATGAAACCTCGCCAGATTAAATACTTCTCGTATTAAGGGTCCCTTGACAGTTACATCTAACGAAGATGATGAATGCAATGAAGGGGATATGTTAACTTCTAGTAGCCAAGGCCTAAAAACATGATATGAACTTATATGCAGGATAATAGAAACCTCATCTTGCAGAGACTTTAAGGAATTCGTAAAAGCAAAATGATAAACTGCAGCATAAGAACTCCAATAGGAAAGAAATATAATACTTCTCAATGAAAGTACCTATGTAACAGGAAGAATTTAGTGAAAAGGCATAAAGCACAAGAATTGGAATACTTAAGACACAAAAATGAGCTATTAAGATGATAAAAAAACCTACATGTGAAGTTTAAAAATGAGGGCCTCGGTTTTCGGTCGTATGGATATCAAGCATATTGAATTTAGTGTGTACTAATTAATCTTAATGCTTTCATACTCTAGGATTCGCCCAGTGCACCAAGTATTTAAACTTTAGCTCCAATATCATATTTAAAATTAAATTTTGACTACTTGATTACTACAAGAGAACCAATCTTGGCAAAGTTAAGAGGAATAACTTAAGTATACTTGTCCTAATTAGTGTCCATGTCTTACCAAATTGAGATTATCCAAAAATAGCCTTTAAAATCATTCTTAGCTGTTGCTTCACTACTTAACAGAATAATTTAGATTAGCTTCATCCGACTTTCTTGGAAATGAAGCAGTATAAAATTACCATAGACTTTGGATAAAAAATACTCAATATTCCGAATTTCACGATAATATTCTTCCCCATTCGAATACAAACTACACATAATAATAGACTAACTAAACATAATACAAATAGATTCTTACAGGGAGGTAATTCCTACAACGGAAAGATAACATAATTTATTTGTACAATATTTTATTCGCTATTTTATCATTTGAGATTTATTTTTATTTCAACATTAAAGCAGCTCAAGTTAATTGAGATATATCTTTTTTTGTGCATTTACACGCTAATATTATTTTTAATCAATAAAAGGGTGTAAACATATTCTACATATCAAAAAACAACATCTTTTTACAAATGGGCCTCTATTTTTTTGAAGAAAGTCAGGGGTCTTTGAGTTAACCTTGCAAAATTTCCACCCAACGTATGTGCCTGATGTGGATCTACACTTCCCAAATCCTGTCCGTTCGAAAGAGACAGAAAAAAAAAATAAAAAATAAAATCAAATAAAGAATTCAGAAAATCAAATCAATATCAAAAAATAAACACAGAAAATTAAAACACAGAATTCGACTAGGTTTCCTTTATTCTACCAAAGAAAAACAAAAAAGCATCCACTAACTAACGACCTCATTAAATTCAGTAGTTTCCGTTTTGAAAATTGACCTATTGCAGCATATTTTCAACTTTGACGCCAGGTTCTTATAAATAGCAAACATAGTCCAACTTGAGAAAAACATACCTTAATTCAGTATCCAGTAGTATATCAAAACCTAGGAGCTCATAACACTGGTACGTTGATTTGAGATTCTCATTACATAATCTATTGACAACACCTTCACCACTTACGACAGTTTTAATGACAAGATCCCGGATCCTCATTAATAATTCGTCAACATCTGCTCCTTCATTACGCAAATAATTCCAGAGAGATTTAAGGGTCCTGAAACAAAAACCGAACAGGTGATCTGAATGCACGTCATGAAACAAGGTCAAGCCTAGAATAAAATAGCCTAGCAAAGCCTAGCAAACAACATAATTTTCCTAACGGTTAAATTTTGTTCTCCTAAGTAATTTAACCACCGCATAAAACATACATAAAAAAGTCCAAAGATATATAAATTATATCCATACAAAATATAATCAAGTAGCCTCTATGCAGTTCAGTCTCCAATAGAAACAGTCTCCAACAAGTCTCTGTATTTGAGTAAATGAATACTTTCACCAACATTTTAGCTTTTTTCACGAAGGAAAAAGGAAATTTTCTGTCGGTACGGCATCTTAAGATCTTAGGGGATATAAACCCCTGAGGATTTGTGTTCCCCAGTAGGAAGAATTCTCCAGCTTCCAAAATGCATATAAGAAGAGTCAGATTTAACTTCCACTCGGTTTCACCAACCTTGCCCCCCCCCTAATTCCAATAGAGGTAAATTGAGGCTCTTAACCTCAATATTTGATGTCAGACAGTGCGTTAGACACTCCACGTTTGTTACCTATAACATTTAGAATCCCATACAAGTTTTGGACAGCCATTACTATTTCATTATGTAACTTGAATTGCAATTTTATCAAGAATCAGATGAACCCTAGGAACCCTTTTGTGACTAAAAGTATATTAGTTAAGATCCACTAATAAGTTTTTTTTTTATGGGATCTTTCCAGATAAACGCTAAAAATAGATAAACTTGTTATTTGAGTTTACCAATATAATGAGCTTGTACAACCGGTAATCTAATAAGAGACCTTACCATGTAGAAATGGTGGTTACCTGGGTTAAAAGAGTCTTTTCACGGAAGTTTCATTTTAATGTTGGTCATTTTAGATGATTATACGGGGCTTCGGCAGCTAAATTTCTCGTCACCCATTTAACAAAATATTTTCATTTTGGCGGATATTTGGTTCACTTCTCTTTTAGGTTAGAGTTGACGAACTCGTTTCTCCAGCCAGCACAATTGTGCTTAAAAAATAACTGAACTATTTTTGCACTGGGAAAACTAAACGGTATTCTTAGTTTTAGATATAAATTTCAAGGAGTAGTCTTTTTCTGAGCAATACATATAAAATTGCCACAAATACTCCAGGCCTACATCGACCATTGACAAATCTTGGCAAATAGTTATAATTAAGGTTTATTCTTTGGTACACGCTTTACACTTTCACATCTCTGAGCGCACTCCTCTCAGAAGACTCGTAGCTCTCCTCCGTTTGTTTGGATCAACCTTTACTATTACAACACGGACAAGTTTCCGACAGGAAAGGGAACCCAGCCTTTATGCCTTAACTCACAGAGCACATTTTCAGACCTTAAAATTTACTTCCAAAAAGGCAGAGGGAACTGGTCACAAATAAGTTAAGAATGTGTCAGGGCGGTTAGCACTAACATTACCCGACAGAGCTTTATATACCTAATAAATCTAGGCTATTCGACTTGGACTCTCTATTCAAGCCTAAAGTAAAAACTCTCCAAAAGCATAAAAAAGATCACGTATAAAATTATGAAAAATTCAAATAGGGTTTTTATTTTGAGCATAGCGAAAAAAAAAAGCGACAATGGTCAATAGTACATTTTCCAACCAAGCAGTCCTTGTTCAACAATATAGAAATTTACTCAATTCCAATACTTTGAAAAATTTCGATTTTCACGATTCATATTTATCACTATTAAACCCATTAGTTTGAATAAAAGAGGAATATAAAAAAAACAACAAATATAAATAGAAACAGATGAAAGCAAAAATATGAGAAAGAAAGTAAAAAAGACGACCTAGATAAAAGACCCTTGCTTACCACTTGCTCCCTTTGCATGCTCCAGCATCCTCGTTGTGAATATACTGATCACAATGTTTATTAATGCTATAATTTGTAAGATGGATGAAGTTATCTCCAAGACTAGTCATTTCGGAAGAATATTTCACTGCAAATATAAAATCCAATCACGAAATCAATTGCAAAGAGAACCAAATAAAAAAAAACAAGAGCTAAGAGCTCGTATGGCACTTGGGACGAGGTCGGAAGAGCCAAGAGCTCATGTGGCATAAGCTCTAGCAAAATTTTAAGAATCAATAGATTGCTTTAAAAGAAAAATCAGAGGCTTAATGCCGATCGGAATTAAAACTAAGAGCTCTGAGTCACGAGGTCCTTCTAAATGTCAAAATCCACGAACATCCGATCACCCACTCGTAAGTTAAAAATACCTCAATTTTTAATTGTTCCTCTCCCTTCAGCCCCCAAGATGATTGAATCAGGGAAAACGACTTCATCAAGTCAATTTGTGCAGCTCCCTGACACACCTACCAATTTTCATCGTCCTAGCACATCCAGAAGCACCAAACTCGCCAAAGCACTGAATCCCATCCCTTAACTCCCCCAAAGAGAGCGGATCCAGTCCGGTTACGTCAATCACGAATCTACGACATTTGTAAGTGTTTTCCAAGATTTCCGGCTTCCCGCTCCAACTCCCCCCAATCTCAACAGATCTAGTCAGGATTTGAAATAAGAGCTCTGAGACATAAGTTCCTTCTAAATATCAAATTTCAATAAGATCCGGTCACCCGATCTTAAGTTAAAAATACCTCAATTTTTCTAATTTTTTCAAATTAACAACCCGCAGCTCCCCCAAAGAGAACGAATCCGTTCCAATTATATGATTCACGTATCTATAACTTGTGCTTATTCTTTCCATCAAGTGTCATCCCGATGTCTCCACTCCAAGCGTTTTCCAAGATTTCCGGTTTCCCCCTCCAACTACCCCCAATGTCACTGGATCTGGTCGGGATTTAAAATGAGAGTTTTAAAGCACAAGATCCTTCTAAATATCAAATTTCATTAAGAAATAATCACCCGTTGGTAAGATACAAATACCTCATTTTTTCAAATTTTTCCGAATTACTCCCCCCCCCCTAACTCCACCAAAGAGAGCAGATACGGTCCGGTTATGTCAGTCAATTATCTTGGACTTTACCGTTTAAAGCGTTTTACAAGATTTCCGGTCCCCCCCAATGACACTGGATCTGGTCAGGACTTAAAATAAGAGATCTGAGTTACAAGATCCTTCTAAATATGAAATTTCATAAAGATCCGGTCATTTCTTCGTAAGTTAAAAATACCTCAATTTTTTATGATTTCTAATTTTTCAGAATTAACCCTCCCCCCCTCAATTCCCCCAAAGAGAGCGGATCCGTTCCGGTTATGTCAATCACATATCTAGGACTTGTGAATATTTTTCCCACCAAGTTTCATCCCGATCCCTCGGCTCTTAGCGTTTTCCAAGATTTTAGGCCCCCCAACTCCCCCCAATATCCCCGGATACGGTCGTGATTTAAAATAAGAGCTCTGAGACACGATAGCCTTCAAAACATCAAATTTCAATAAGATCCGATCACTTCTTCATTAGTTAAAAATACCTCATCTTTATTTTTCATAATTAGTTCCGGTTATGTCAATCACATATCTAAGACTTCTGCATATTTTTCCCACCAAGTTTCATCCCAATCCCTCCACTCTAAGCGGTTTCCAAGATTTTAGGTTTCCCCACCCGAACTCCCCCCAATGTCACCTTATCCGGTCGGGATTTAAAATAAGAGCTCTGAGACACGATATCCTTCCCAACATCAAATTTCATTAAGATCCGATCACCCACTCGTAAGTTAAAAATACCTCCTTTTTTCTAAGTTTTTCGATTTAACCGTCCTCCCACTCCCCCCAGATGGTCGAATCGAGAAAACGACAATGTCTAATTTGATCTGGTCTGGTTCCTGATACGGCTGCCAAATTTCATCGTCCTAGCTTACCTGGAAGTGCCTGAAGTAGCAAAACCGGGACAGAAAGACCAACAGAATTTGCGATCGCTATATGTCACTTGGTTAATACCAAGTGTCATAAGAAAACATATAAAAATCACTGGCAATTAACTTTAGTTTCAAATATTTAAACAAGAAAATGACTCATGTCTACCAGCAACAAAAAATCCCAACAATCAGCAGAATTTAGCCTCAACGATATTTTTAATTCTATGATGTGGTCAGTTTACGTTTTGTTTATAGTTTAGTTATTAGTTGCATTGTTCTTCCTAAAGAAAACTTGGCCATCCAAGTAACTTACTTACGCAATTCTAATGAGACAATTATCAAATGCACACCTAGACACGCCAGAGCAATAGGGATCCAAGGGCTAGACACGGGAATAGTGTTCAAAACTCTCTTAATATACTTAAAAGCGTTCCTCTCATTTAAGCTTTAAACACCTTTCCTTAAGCACAAACATATTCCTACTTGGAAAAATACTCTGTTTCCTCAAAAAAGAATTTAAACAGAATATTACGATCAAAGATTTTTGCAGCAGTTACCTTGCCTTATATTTTGCAAATTTCACCCTTCTGGAAATTATTAAATAGTCAAAATAAAGTTGTATTTGATCCTTTTGCTACTGTATAAGTATTGCTATTATAGTGCCACAAGATCGTGCCCAGGAGGGCCCAAAATATTTTCTCGGATCACAAAAAAAAGCATAATTCCTCCCCCCCCCCCTCTTCACCCAAACCAAAGTCCTGGATACGGCCTTGAAGGCCCTGCTTAGGCTATATGTGATCGAAATATCTAGACTTTTGTGCCCGTTTTCACTGTCTAAATAAACGGACTTAACCCTATTTGAGCGTCTATTTGTTTTTCCTCAAAATAAGGAAGAAGAACAAAAAAAAGCCATCACACGTTATGTGATTTGTAAAATTCATTAAACAAAATATTTATCAGTAAAAAAAAAAAAACTCAGTTCAGTGCCCCCTAAGAGCTTCGATCCAGGGAGTGCCGCCCCCTTGCTTGAAATGACAGGTAATAATAAATTTAGCCCTTAAGATGCTTATAACATGTAAAAGTGGCTAAGATTGTAGTACGTACTGAACCTGTAAAACTGCAAGTTGTGTATTTTTTTTTAATTCATTGTCTAAGAATGAAAAGAATAACCAAAAATTCATTATCATTAATAATAATTGAGTTCTGAAATACCCCCTCCCCTCTGGTCCGATCCTCTTCGTCATAAGCTACTGGTTAAATTTGTTGCGCGGAAGCAATATCTGACTTGGGTCGTTTTCCCGCTATAACCGAAGTTTTTCAAAAGCTATTCGACCAATTGAAAGTGCATTAATTTCCTGATAAATTCAAAAATTATGCACGGGCATATACAAAACGAAATTCAAATACAAAATTGAATTGAATTAACTTACTTCGAAAACCTATCATAAGCAAAGAGAAAGACAAAAAAAGAAAGAAAGATAAACGAGACACAAGAAAAAAAGATGAATAATCAACACAGCACTATATTTCACTAAATAGGCTATAGCAATCGTCTTCAGTAAAAATATTAAAGTGTTAAAATTAAAAGTAGCATATTTATACAAATCAAAATAATTAACTTTCGCTTCATTCACTAGTTTTTTTTTTTTTTTTTTTTTTTTTTTTTTTTTTTAGAGAGAACAATGAACAGATTATTTGTTCGTCATAGAAAGGCAGTCTGGCCTAGAAAAAGGATACCTAGTTTAAGGTATTACGTCGAAAACACTTTAAGGGAATATTTTTGTGAGCGTACCAAGTTAAGATGGAATTAAGTGCCTCTGCGACAAACTCCAGAACTATAAAAACATAATCAATTCAGTTTGGCTTTAGAACAGCTCATTTAGGAAATGAGAATAAATAAATATGAGTGCTACATCAAGAAGGTTATAATATTGTTTGATAAAGTTCCAGCCAATGTTAAAAAAAGAAACACTTACTGGATGCAAAACGAACAAGCCCATCTTCATAGAGATATATTTTAAGTGGATCAAAGCTGGTGATGAGCACATACATCCTTATATCAAATTTAGTTCCACTTATTAGGTACGGGTTGTTTTTGTATTCCTGTACGACGAGAGGTCGAGCAGATGACAGCTGATCCCACCGGTGAATCACTTTAATCCCCTGACCTCTTGCTGATGCAGGCTGCAAAAAAGAAGACACGTAATAATTATTTTTAAAATACATCTTGAGAACATGTCAAGAAACATCTATTTTCCATATGTCTCACTTATTTAAGACTTAGTTAAAATATAAAATCCTTTCCAAGACTTGAGAGTCGTCCATGCAACGTTTAAACACCCCCCCCCCCCAAAAAAAGGCATAACATTTGTCCATAATTTCACAAATCTTAAATATAATTTTTCTTTCTTGCGTTTTTTTTCCGAGGAAATCACAAGAGAAAAAACAAATGATTTTTAGTTCTTACTCTTTTTTAGGACTTTTTCATAGGAAAAGCATTTTAAAAGTAATTTGAATTTACCTAACACAGGCCGCGAAAAAGAGCAGGTTTTTTTTTTTTTTTTAAAGCAGCCTAAGCAGATGATCAAGTTAGGCTCTGTCATTATTTATTTTAGATTTATTTCAGGTTTATTTCTATGGAGTTTTTTTTTAGCCATTTAGGTTTTTTGTTTCTTTCTGATTTTTTGCCTTAGATTTTGCTGAAGAAAGCATGGTCAGATATCTCAAATATTCGCTCAAAGTTTCGTTTCAATCATATTCGAAAAATTTCATTTCGCAAAACTTCTTTTTTCACACGATTAACCTAACTATAGCTACTATTCTAATCAGAAAAACTTTTTTTTTAATTTTTATTCTGCTTACCCTCAAATTATAGATCAAATCCAAAGAAACCAAGATCTTTGATAAAAAATTAAGTTTAAAACACTTTAAATTTTTTTCAGTTCTGCACATAAATTTGATGAACATAAATGTTAGGTCATTCTTTATAATCTTACAAAGTAACAATAACCTTTGAAGAATTAGTCTGTTTTAACTTGAGACTATCTACAGAGCTGGTAAATCTCTACAATGACCAGTAGTACCTTACTTCAATCTCTACTTTCAAAATGATCAAAGCGACATTTTAAAATGTCATAACATTTCAATTACATGGAAAGCTAAAATTTATGTTTTTGGTATTTCATAACAGATATTAGAATTAATCTCATTTTTCTCTTCTTCTCACTTCTTTTTCCCTTTTTCTGACCAGTTTTTTCTTTCTTCTGATTAATTTTTGTTTTGCCATCAGTTATTGTTAGTTTTAGGTACTCGTTTGACTGATCATACATCAGACAATGAAAAAGAAGCTTGATTTTACTTTCAGGGGCTACGATGAAAGAAAGATTACGACAACTAGGCCACATTTTACGGATGAAGGATGACGGATTGCTTTTCGAACAAATATCTAGGTCTAGAAAGGTCGTCTCCAAATGGAAGGAAAAAGGTCATAAATAAACGATGAAGGAAATTACAGCTTCATAGGAGGGAGTAAATAGTGAAGATTTGATGATACTGTAATGAGAAGCATTCGAAGCTTGGCCTCCGATGGCTTAGTCCTGCTGTGAATTGTTAATCATAGTGCGAGTTATTGTTAGTGTGCATATATTTGGTTTCATCTTTAACCACGTTTCTTCGATAAAACAATCGACTACAGAAATCTACAGACCTGCTCTAGCCGAAACAAGCCTAGTCAAAGTTCTGCATAGTCTATCAAGTAAGTGTCAATTTCTTTGTTGTTGCCCCAACGACCCCCCCCCCCGAAAAAAATAGAAAAGAAGCATTACATTAAATGATAACTGAAGGATGACGAATTGCCAAAGTTGGTGCTAAACGAAAACCAAGTGGTCTCCGAATGAAAAGAAAAGACAATAAATTAATGATTTGAACTTCTTATGAGGGGGTAAAGAGCGGAGCTTTAAACAGATTACAATGAGGAAAGTGCACAGTTGTGTTGTAATCAGGGGAGCTTGGTCTTGGAGGGAGTTATTTGTAGTAGTAGTTATTGTTAGTGCACGTATATTTAGTTTCATCTTTAACCACGTTTCTTCAATAAAACAATCGACTACAGCAATCTACAGACGCGCTCTAGCAGAAATATTCTAGTCAAAGTTCTGAATAGTCTATCAAGTGAGAGTGTCAATTTCTTTGTTATTGTCCCAACGACCCCTCCCCCGCCCCCCAAAAAATAAATATAGAAAAGAAGCATTAAATTGAATAATAATTGAAGGATGACAAATTCTCAAAGTTGGTACTAAACGAAAACCAAGTCGTCTCCGAATGAAAAGAAAAGACAATAAATTGATATTTGAAGGTAATTTGAACTTCTTAGGAGGGGGTAAAGAATGAAGCTTGGAACAGATTGCAATGAGGAAAGTGCACAGCTGCGTTGTAATCAGGGGGGCTTGGTCTTGGAGGAAGTTGTTTGTAGTAGTAGTTATTGTTAGTGCACGTACATTTGGGCTCAGCTCCAACTCCGTTTTTTTTTCGATAAAACAATCTAGAAAACCAAACACACAGGACACCCCTGCTCTCAAACTACCATAGAAAGAAGAAAACAAATTTTACTTTCTGTCACACACTTTTAAAATTTATTTTTGCACAGTAGCCTCATTACTGACGAAACTATAATTCTGCAGCCATAATCAAGAAAATTAATGGTTCTAGTTTATTTAATCTTAAGTTATTTTTGAGAAAATCGAAAAATAATACGTAAAATTAGTCACGCTCTGCAGGCGCTCAGTTTAGATGAAAGATTTTATGGTTAGGTTAGTAATAAAATCTAGGGTAAATATATTACAAGCGACATTTTCACACTACGCCTTTTAATTATCCAAATTTTCCAGGATTGCACACTTTTATTAAGCGAATATTTAGAAGCGTAGAAACGAGTGTCTTTAATATTCCAAACTAGATAATTTAGGTAACTGTCAATATATGCTTTACTTACCGGCTTTATAATCCATGGTACATCAGAGGAAGTTTTCTTCCATGCTTTCCGTAAAGATTTTAAATCATACGGTAGAACATACGTTTGTGGCAGGAAGCCAAATCTAAAAAAAAAACAATTAAAAATAATAAATGTAGACAGGGAGGGGGTAGATGAAAGCTGAAAATGTGTTTTTATGCCACTGTTTGATATTTTTCTGGATGTTGTTCATTAATACAGATAAAGAATGCAGGGGAGATACAATAAACCCATATTCCTGCGAAAAATATTTTACCCCTTCCCCTCCATCCTAAATTTTATTCAAAAAATACATTTAAGCAGTTTTTTGCGCAAAACTATGGCTGCTACGTTAGTTAACTAAAAAATTGTACCCAATTTTGCCCAAAATTTAACACACATTCGACATCCAAGTCCTCAGCAGAAAAACTGAAAAATAACCTTAGATGTTTTACTAGAATTAACTCTTTAGAAAATTTTCTCGGGTTGTAGCGGTAGCTAGTAACCTATTAAGAGACGGTTATGTCCCATACTAAGAAATATAACAGCTCATAACTCCCAAGCACGATATTCTGCATCGACGGCACTTTTTTTCTTTCCATTTTTCTCGGCAGCTAGTGGGGCACTGGAAAATCATAGAAAGCTCTTTAATGAATCTTTTTAAAGGAAATTGCAACATTTAGTGCCTTTTGGGGTTAACAAAAAGTAGTTTTTTTTTAAAATAGTAAATCAATTTTTTACGGAAAACTTCATTTTCGTATGACACTTGAGTAACAAATGTTAACAACATCATCTTGCATACGAAGGTCACAATAGGATTTTATTTTTATATTAAATAACGAACTCTAGTCCATAGTAACTAAAATATTAAAAAAATTTATCATAGAAATTATAATAAACAACGAACGATTGCTTAAAGTAATTGAAAGATTAATTAATAGTAGTAGCCTCAGCTTTAGTGGTAGTAATGTCATCAATAAACTTTTCTAGGGTACGGTGCCAAAATGGTCTTACTTAGAAGCTTGATTCTCTGAGGTTCGTCTCTTAAAATTCAAACTAAGAAATAGCAGTAGGCTTTTCCTGTTTGTAATTTATCTTTGAAAATTATATAAAGGATTGGTCTATTTAATTATAAATGACGATTACGTAAGTCTCATCGGTATCATAGCAGTAGAGATGTTATGTAACAGGCACCATAAACCATAAAAATTTGATTTCAACAAAATCTTTGGTAACGATCTAGCTTAACAATAGTAGCTTCACTGGTTATCAATAAATTAGCTACTTGTGTCTGTTGGTTTGTAACAGCAGTATGTAAAGCGTAAATCTATTTGTGAGGCCTGTACAGAGAAGTAGCGAATTAGTATCAACCCTATGCTTTAAAAGGTCTTCGGCAATCTTGAAATATCCATTTTCAACAACAGCATGCAACAATGCAGTGTTATTTGCATTTTCTGTGTTTACACTAAGACCTTATTCTAGAAGAGCTTCAACAACCTGTTTAAACATTCGAGCCTTACCATGGACTGCAATTTATAGAAAGTGTTTGTTACTCTGATTATTAATGTCAGGGCTATTATTAAAAAAATATCCGCGGTCGTTAAATTAAAGCTTTCAATAAAAAGGTTTTGTATAATTTTGCCATTTTTATCGCGATTGTCAACTTTAGCTTCATCCTGTAAAAGAAGCTAGACAACAGTTTTTTTTTGTTATTCATAACCACAAGATAAAGAGGGGTGTGGCTATCTTTCTCTCTAATATTAACACAAGCACCTTGGTCCAAAAAGAAGCTTGAAAACTTTCTGTATTGCTATTTTGAACAGCGCAGTGCAGTGGCGTATATGCCTTCCGCCATTTTGAAGTATATACACAATCATGCGCTCCGTATTTAATAAGATAATCAACAGATGGCGAGGATCCCGACGAAGCTGCTAAATGATGTGCACTTGTACCATCACTTTTTCTTATATTTACATCAGCACCAGACTTTAAAAGACATTCGACAGTTGTTGAGTATTCAAATTCATGTTGTTGAGTATTCTAATTCAAATTCATGATGAGTATTCATGATTTAAACGAACAAAAATGAAAAAAAAAAAAAAAAAAAACAACATTATCTGAACTTAAATGTTTTCAAAGAAAAGCAAAGATCATTATTAAATCTAAAACACACGGAAAAAAGCCCATGTTTAACCCTTTAAATGTTATATGTCTTTTAGCCTTTCCTGAAAACAAATATATTTTAAACAGTTTTTCTGTTTTTATTTTAACATTGAAAACAATCTAAAATTGCCCCCACCCCATTCCACCAAATTCTTTCTTTTATATACCATTGCATTCCAAACAATCAATCTTGTTTGATCAGTTGGATACGCAGTAACCAAATTTGATACGCAGTCTTGCATTGGAGATCGACTTTTCCTGAGGGGATTATGAAGATACTTGAATTTGAGGGGATTATCCAAACAAGGAATGCATTGAATATGCTATACACTTCTTTGATTTAAAGGACAATTTTTTCAAATTCTTTAGCTTTGATCTTCCATTAGAGCTCACATTTCCTGAGGGGATTATGAGGATACTTGAACTCGGACTCGGAGTTTCATGAAAGGGATTGCCTAGACAGAGAATGCACTGAGTATTCTATATACTTCTTTGATTTAAAGCAACAATTTGTTAAAATTATTTAGCTTTCATCTTGTATCAGAGCTCCCTGAGGGGATTATGAGGATACTTGAACTCGGAGTTTCTTGAAGGGATGCTATACGCTTCTTTGATTTAAAGGAAAATTTGATCAAATTCTTTAGCTTTGATCTTCCATTCGAGCTCATCATTTCCTGAGGGGATTATAAGGATACTTGAACTCGGGCTCAGAGTTTCTTGAAGGGATCTAAAACTTGAAGGGGATTGCCTGAGAATACTATGAGTATGCTACACGCTTCTTTGATTTAAAGGACAATTTGTTCAAATTCTTTAGCTTTGATCTTCCAATAGAGCTCATCATTTCCTGAGGGGATTATGAAGATACTTGAACTCGGACTCGGAGTTTCTTGAAAGATTATAAAACTTGAAGGGGATTGCCTACACAGTGAATACACTGACTATGCTATACACTTCATTGATTTAAAATGCGATTGGGTCAAAACTTTAGTTTTGATCTTGCATTTGTGCTCGGCATTCGACCTTATGATGCACTTAAGCGTCCGGCAGTAATTCATCTAGGGTTCTCAATAAAAAATAATGATGAATGAAAATTAGATTGGATAATGAACTTCTATATTACATTTTGGACCTGACATAGTGACACATCTTTAAAAAAAAAAGCATCATAAAAGATGGCAAAGTTGATTCAGATAAAAGATACTAACTCATTGACACCAAATTTGACTTCCAATTTACGTATATTTCGCCACAGACGATCTTTCCTTCCGATTTGAAACGTGCCTGGGAAATGATTAATTTTTTGAGTTGCTTTGAGACTACTAAATTCAATAGACTTCATATGTTTTCCCCACATGCCCATCCAATCTTTACTCTCTGAAAAGAAGAAAAAGAAGGTAGTTCAGTTATGATAAAACCTAGCACTGACGTATTCGACTTTTCAGCAAGATTTCCTCGGGATTACCCATTCTGAAATTTTCAGAATAAATCTTTGAGTTAGGGTAGAAAATATAAGTTCTTCAAATTGGCAGTTTGTACAGAATATTGGAACAAGAAATAGTACCTTATGGGAGTATCACTTTTTGTGAATAAAAACAGGTAATTATTTTATCTACGACATTGGTCGACATTCACCTTTTATAATAGAATGATCTTGAATATTTCCATACGTTTTAATGCATGCATTGAAATATTTCAGGGAATTTCGAGGTTTCCCACAAATTTATTCCGAAAAAGAAAAAAAATCCACTTTTTACAAAACCGCTGGTTTCTCGTTAAACTCATATGGGAACCAAGTTTTTGCTGAGCTAAAAAATAATGATTAAAGCCTGGTATTTGCCTCATCTACGGAAAAAGAGCTATCTTCAAAAAAACTAAATATATATCTTTTCCATCCACAATGTCTTTTTCCTGGTCAATTCCACCATTTATAGGATGGAATTTTCGAAAAACAAAAGTTATTTGTCAATTGATTTAATTCAGAGAAAGATCTGCTTACCTACTGATTGAAGGTGTAAAAATATCATCCCAATTATGAGAAGTAATGAACATAATCTTCTTCGCAGTTGGTCGTTTTTGGAGAGAAAATCTCAATCGAACCCTGCGAATAACTGGTCGGTCAAAAGCCTCTTTAAATTCAACTTGGCGATAAAATCCCAACACGTACACGTCCTTCGTTAGACGAATTGCCGAAAAAAGCCGCCCATATTGTCCTGGACTTGCAAAACTTATCAGGCACCACTCCAGAGGGATCCACGGTAAGAATAACAAGCCATGCTATAGCACCGCCAAAAAGTGCTCCTTTAAACGAACAGTTCTAAATTGTGCCGGCCTCTAATGGTCCATCTACTCACCTTCTTTAGACGAGCTTTTCGTTCTCGGTCAAGGCTTTTCAGGGCTACGCGAACAGGCACATTGGCTCGAAAATCACTCTGGTTGCCATACAAAAGAAACACAAATGAAGCCATGCTTGAAAAACAAATTTCTTCGATACTAAACACCCCACAGAAAGCCTGGTGATTAAAGTAAGTAATAAATGACCGATATGTGGACACTTTTGATGCACCTGGCACCATGGAATTCCCTTTTTGGGAAAAGAGTCAACTGTGAACAAAAACAAAACTAAGTTGTTCCTCAAATTCAATTTAACCGCTATATGTTGAAATTTGGAATGCTTATACTTTTCTTGAAATTAACCAGGATATTGAAACAGTAAATACAAAACTCTGAAGCAAAAATATGAATTAGAGACACATTCGGAAGTGGGAAACACATCTCTACAGTCGTGTCAGCAAACATGGGTATTGGGGATCCCTGGGATCTATTCCAAGGACCCTATTTGGGAAAAACAAAGAACAATAACCCAAAATTGCCCACTTCTGGATTTTCAATCTTTACCGATATCAAACAATCTTTAAGACCTGTGTGCACACGTGCGAGAATTGTTCAAAGCGGGTTCTAGTTTCTCCTACTTATAGATGTATGATATACCCTGGTATGGTATCAATATACGTTCGGGCTAGCCTCTCGACCAATATGATTTGCAAGATAAAGGTCAAAATCATGCTCTTTTTTCTGCTTTCTTTCAATATTTTATGTTCCTATTGAAAAATATATATGGAATATACTAAAAAAAAATAATTAGCGTATGAAATTAAAAGGAAAGTAATCCAAACAAACAGAAGACAATAAAGCAATTAACAGTTACCTAAAAGGAATTTCTACATAAAACTCCGCTTGTTTTAAATTAAAATGCAGGCATTGAACTTAAATTTAACAGACAGTCACAAACTTTTGAAAAGTCGTCATCGTTATTCATAGCTTAAGTCATCATAACTAAATAAATTCAAAACAGAAATAAAAATGAAAAACAAACAGAAAAGGCTAAAAAAAAAAAAAATGAAAACCAGATAGGAGAGCAAAAACAATGATAAGTTCGCAACCAGCAGAACTGCAATAAATTCATGTATTTCAACAAGAAAACATTTGTCGCTTATTTTATGTATTTTTTTCAACAAGAAAACATTTATCGCTTATTTTATGTATTTTTTTTCTATTTAAGCTATAGCTTATTGGAATATCACATTTTTATTCCAAGATCTTCTTTTACTTAGGCTGGACGCTATTCTTGGTACAAGCCTAGAATTGAGAAGGGCTATTGAGAAGGAAACATGTTAAGAAAACAATTCTTACTTCGTAATATGCAGAAAAATCGCAACTAATAAATATTGAAAATGTTTCCACTATACTTCACCCCGACCACCTCCCTAATGTGCAAATATATAGCCCCAATGATATATTTTCCAAGCATTTCACCATGCGTCATTCTTGTTTCAACCTGTGTTCCCTTAAATTGAACCAACGCTGACAAAACCAACAAACAGAAAAACACACGGGAAACATACAATTTGAGCTATATTTCGCATATTAGAGGAGGGGGCCAGGGTAAGGTACAGTGGAATCGCTTTCGAATTGTGTTAGCTATAATTTTTCTTAATGTTACGAAGTAAGAATTGTTTCTTAACATGTTTCCTTATCAATAGCCCTACTTCTAGAGTTACACCTTATTCTTCCCTTTTTCCTATGTTTTTGTTGTTTTGTGACTAACGATTGTCCAATTCAATGCTTTTTTCATTGCTTTGAAGAATGGTTTACAGAGGTATTTGCGAAAATAAATAAATTCCTTTCAATTTTTCACTAGCTGTATACTATCCTCGGTTTTTTCTTAATCTTATTTTTTATCTATTAAGAACCAAATTTCTTAGCCTACCAAACAAGTAATTGTTCACCTCTTTAAATCAACATAAATAATTAATTGTTTCGATTAAACTGCGTTGTCACGGATAGTCGTTTAGATGCTTCAAGATAGCCAGAGCAATTAAAGCCTCTTTCAAACGAATTAATGAAATACACTACGTCACTCAGCAAGTAAATAAATTTTCCAAAAAATTATTTAAGGTAATTTAGGACCGTTGCTTGGAAAGCAGTTAGGCTTTATTTTCTATAAATGAATAGCATCACCTGAAATCTAGTAAATTCTCAAATATGAAACATCGTGGATATTATATTTAAACATTAACAATAATAGTAATAGATTACTTTTTCCTCATTAAACAAATTTTTAAAAAAATGAGAGTAGTTACAGAAAAAAAACAACTAAAAAAACGACAAACAAGCAACTTTGCAAAAATCGTAGCAAAAAGAAAACTGAAGAAAAAAGAAAACTTCAACAACATAGGAATCGTGCAATGAGCATAATAAGCCTCTAAAAACAATCTGTTATAGACTGATTCATGTTATCCGACCCAGCGCAATCGTTTGAAACAAGATGAAATTCTTCTCAAAAATTGATTATCAAGTAAAAATCAAAAGCTTAGCAGAAACGTTTTAATTTGCTATTTTATGAACTGGCTGTATTTCAAGCTTTTACTTGGGCAGTCACAAACTATGCAATCTATGAATTCTGTCTCAGCTAACTATCGGTGCTAACTTTATAGTGTAGCGTTTACAGAAATTTGACATTATTCACCAAATCATAATAAAATAGTCATTAGAAAATAGTCAATTAATTAATTTTTACCTGATTTACTTTTGATAAGGCGAAATCCTGTTGACTTTAAAGCTTCTCGAACGACTAGAGGAGTTATTGTACTTAATTTCCATTTCATATTTTTGGCAAGATCCTGAGGCAAATCAGCACCTAGAAAAGAAAAAAGCCAATCCCACTCAAATGAGGGGAAAAAAAAAAGAGAGAGAGAGAGAGAGAGAGAGAGAGAGAGAGAGAGAGAGAGAGAGAAAGCGAGACTAGATTACATTTTGCTTTCTAGAAGGGGACTCGTTTGTGAATAGCCTCAACTGCAAAACTCAATTTAATTATTTTGGCCTTTAGTCTTCAATTTTTGTTCACTTTTTTCCTCTTATTTCTTTGATCTTATTCTTCGTTTCTTTACTTTTCTTTACTTCCCTTTTTAGAGCACAGAAGACGAACCGTGAGCATCGTTCTACAGTATCATTTATCGGACATATTTTTTTTTTTTTTTTTTTTATAACATACGTTTTTATTATTCACATCTACGTTAGACATGTGCCAGGGAAAGTCGCCAATCAAGTGTTCCTAAGTTCTACATCTTTATACAATTCTCCACTACAATTTTTACAAGAACAGTTTTTAAATCAAATTTGTACTTTTCCTCAAAAAATGCAGGCAAGAAAAAGAAAAGAGACGCCTTGAGAGAAAGAAAAAGACATTGAAAGAAAGGAGGAGCAGTGGCAAAAAGTGAGAAACAACAAAATACAAATCATCAAGAGACACGAAACCAATTATAAGCTAAAAACGAACCTACCAGCTTTTGAGCGACACCTTTCTTTTCATAGGCATGATTTCAAACTGCTTTTTATGAATAGCTTTAGGTGGCCATATATAATATTAACAACTTTATAAAGACATTCAAATTATTATAAGAGGGTTTTAGTGTGTTTTTACCCTAGAGTAATTCTTTTAACGATTCTAGTGTAAAAAAGAATATACATAAAAATATTTTTCAAGTTAACGGGCTTCAACCGACCTCTCAGAAAATATCCTAGCGAAAATCGTTAATGAATTGTTGAACAGTAACTTCAATTTTTTTTTTTTTTTGTTGGCTCGGAGGAGCTCCAACTAAGCTAACGAGGGATGACATCATATTTACTAGCTTTCTTCTATGGCATCATAGTCAAATGACAAGAAACTTACCTATAATTCTGGAGTTTCTTTGTCTAAATTTTTAATTTGGATTAAAAATTTTATTAAAAACCTGCACTTGATAGCACGAAAAGTATTCACCAAAACTGCGGGGCTATATATTGAACACAAACACCTAAACAGTAATTAAAAAAATTTGATAAAAGAATAAAAACAGTTATTTGGGATAGTTACCTCTTTCTTCAGCAGGTGGGAAATATATAAAAGGAGGTAAATTTGAAAATCGACTAACACGAACAACAGCTCTTCTAGGTCTAGTGTCCTCCTCACCTAAAAACAAATTAACACTAAAAAAGAAAAAATTCAAGTTTGGAACGAACTATTTATAACTGACAACTCTGAAGTTAATATAAGTAATGTAACCAGAATCAGCAGAAAATTATATATTCTTCTACCAACACAACCTCCTCCCTAAAGCCAAAAATTTTCAAATTTCCCCTTTTTCTCAATTTTCCGACAAAAGAAATAATTTAACACACTGAGAGTCTAACTTTTTTCTCACACTACAACACAAAATCAACATTTTTCAGCTTTTATTCTTTGACATCCATATTTTCGCGCGTTTCATCGTTTTTTATCGATAGGTTGTCATGGGAGAGGTATTGAGCAAGTCATAAAAGCTAACATTATTTCTTACTTTAATGAATTGAAGAGAGACAAGATGATGTGTCTACCTTTCCACCAGTACTACCGTATTGTATTGTATCGGATTAACGACGCTTCTTGACTACTAAGGTCCCTGCGTCGGCCTTGCAGTGCATTCCTGCAGCATGATTCGATCTCTGGGTCCCGTAATACCAGTACTACCGTATATTATTGACGTGATACCTTCAAAAAGAACGCTAATTTTTCCTCAGCGGATTCATAGTCAATGCAAGGGAAGCTTCCGTCAGCAGCTGCATCTGTCACGGCTTTCCAGATTTTCAGTAAGGAGTCTTTAGTTCCAAGAAAATCTTATCGGCTCAACTGTGGAAATCTTTTAATATGGGTGCAAGAAATACTCATATGAAGCTGTCATAAAATTAACGTCCATGCATTAGAAAACCTTACTGCAAGGGGTTCTAGTTTCCATTTACAGAAATGTGAAATTTAATAATTTTTGCCAGAATGAAAAAATTTTTAATGCATCTTTATTCGTTCTGTTTTTCTTTTTGTGTGTGTATGTGTGTGTGTGTGTGTTTTTTTTGTTTGTTTTTTTTGTCAGGGTGATCGTATCGAACCAATGGTCATATAAAATCAGGAGAGGCCTTGTTCGAACGAAAATTACACTTCTGGTTAATCCTACCTCTGTTTATAGTGGTTTCTCCTTTATTTCAAGTTTGATTTGATTATTGTTTGTACTTTCCGTCGTTTTAGATCTCACTATTCATTGGTAATGATTTGTGTTTGTTATTAGGCAGAGTTAATCGTCTTTAATTAACTTTATTTTTTCCATTAGTTAATAAAAAAGAAATATTTCAGAACTTTACTCTGCAAACAAATTAATATTTGGGCTTACTACTTATATTTCGCACAAAACTTCGCAACAGATTTTAATAATAGTTGAGCTATAGAACTTTGGATGAATGGGCTGGAGGAAATTCATTTAAATAAATGGATTGAAAATTTGCATAATTTCTGGAAAGCGATACTGACCCACTTATGTTACAACACTGAATATAGACGAATGTCGAGCGACAATTTCGTTTCAAATATCTTATTTAATATATCTGATTAAGAAATATTATTAAGACATGATTTTTACTTCAAAAAAAAAAGAAAAAACAAATTATTCAAAGTAAATGTTAGAGTCATTAAAAGTATTTGGATATCGAACTAACTAAAGGAAACTATGTGAAACTTTCTCTGAAACTTTCAAGTTACTACCTAAATCAATTCTTGAGATACGCTCTTTTGACAATGTACATGCACGTAGCGTCTTTAGATTTAGTTCAAATTTTCCCTCATAGTTGTAAATTTGTCCGTAGGGAGGGAAGTTTCCAGGGTTGGACTTTCCAAGGGAAACTACACGCGGGGAATTTACCAGAATTCTTATACGAATTTTTTTTTATTTGACTTTATTTCTCTTTGACAGCTCAATTTTATAGATGGGGTTATACCGAGGAATTTGCCCAGGGAAAATTTTCAAAGGAGCTGAAATTATCTGTGGAGTTTTCCTGTCGGAGGGACTTTCCGTGGGAGACATTCTTCATGGGAGAAACTTTCTATTGAGACATTGGAAGGGGAGATTTTCCAGAAAATTTTTTAATGGAGGGAGGATTTCTGGCATGATTTAAAAACAGTAAATAAATTGGAAATTAAAAGAAAAGCAAGTCTCTTTTTCAAGTGAAAGAAGGCTCAAAATAATTTTACAGGCAGAATTTTCCCCAAGAATTTTCAGCAAGGATAAAATTTTCTGAGGAAAGGGGCATCTAACGCGGGAGGAACTTTCCAAGGAGGAGCTTTTTTTCATGGAAAGAAAAGGCAGATTTTCCATCATTATTTGAAAGACGATCTGGAATTAAATAAAAACTAATTTTTTCAACTAAAAGTAAGGAGCAACACTAAAACGTAAAACGAACAAAAATTGTATCGTATATGAGGGGGATCTTACTTTTCAATAACCTCACTCTTTACCCTAATTTTAAGTTTTTGTCCCAATTATTAAACCACATTTCCTAACACAAGAGTCGTTTAATTAGAGTAAGGAGATTTTTAAATTACAAAAAGAAACTAAGGCGTGAAGAGCGAGGCATTGAGTGTTGATTATCTCCGTAATATACAGAACACTTTCAGTTCTTTTAAGTTTTAATATCGTTCCTTACTTTCAGTTAAAAAAAACTAACTTTTTATTTATTTTATGACTGAAAAGCAGAACCAATTTTCAGAAAAAAATATTGACATGTTGCTGATTTTATTAATCAAAAATATATAGCAGCATATTTTTCTTTATCTTGATTCCCAAGTAATTCTAAACCAGGGTTTTTGTAATACACATTCATGTAACGGAAGTGTTTTTGCATTTGTCTTTTCAAAATTTGGAAAATATGGTGCAAAATACTTTCTAATTACATACTTCGTTTTTAAATTTTGGAACAACTTAAAGTTAAAATTAACAAACATGAATCATTTAGAGGTTGTAATTTACAACAAGAATCAAAATATGCAGGCCCACCACATGCCGAGTGCTGAGTCCTGGCTTCATAATCGGCTTTATAGTTTTTTTTCCTTAACTTGGATATTAACATTTCTGGTCACTAAAATGATCTAAAAAGATCACAACTTTAAAGAAGAGTTTGTATTTTTCCCTGGGTGGTTGTTCCGAACCTACGGTTACGCCAAGACCTCAAGAAGAGGCTCACATTGTTTCCGGTTAGAAGACAAGCGACAATGAGAATTCATATATAGAAGCCTGTTACGTAGCTGTACCGGGGGCCCGGTGCTATATATATATATATATATATATATATATATATATATATATATATATATATATATATATATATATATATATATATATATATATATATATATATATATATATATATATAGCACCGGGCCCTATATATATATATATATATATATATATATATATATATATATATATATATATATATATATATATATATATATATATATATATATATATATATATATATATATATATATATATATATATATATATATATATATATATATATATATATATATATATATATATATATATATATATATATATATATATATATATATATATATATATATATATATATATATATATATATATATATATATATATATGTATATATATATATATATATTATATACCACAAATGAAAAAAAAAACTTTAACTTCCTGACACCCGATTAAGTTTCAAGGCTTTTTTTTGTTATTAGTTTTTGAACCTGAAATTCGGAAATAGCAAATTGTTGATAATCAACTATAGAAAAACAGTTGTGATTAGCTGATTAAGATTAACTTCTGTCTCAGTTTATAACATTCCGAACTAGGAAAAAAAATAAGATACTAGTTCACAAGGTCCAAGGACATAGAAGATGCTTTAGACAAAGTTTTAAGGGAAGAAATGTGCGGTTTTAGAAAAGGTAGAGGATGTGTCGACCAAGTTTTCACTCTTAGGTTAATAATTGAGAAGTCCCTTCGTTGTAAACACCTTTGGTCCTCAGTTTTATTGATTATGAGCAAGCTTTCGATTCTGTTGATAGAAGAGCGTTAGCAAAGGTCTTATCCTTGTATGGTATACGAGAAAAATATATTTAAGTGATTTGTGCTGTGTACGAGAATAATACTGCTGCGGCTAAGGTAGGAAATGAGGTTAGTAACTGGTTTTGTATTAAATCAGGAGTTAAGCAGGGTTGTATTCCATCCCCCTTTATATGTATCATTTTGATGGATTTCGTCTTAAGGAGCACAGGAAAGGCAATTGGAGACCACGGAATCAAATGGGGAGGAAAAACGCTCCTGGACTTAGATTATGCTGATGATTTAAGCATATTAGATGAAAGTGTGAGCAAAATGAATGAATTTTTAGAGGTTGTGCGAGTTCAGGGTGCTAGAATAGGCTTGAAAATTAATGTGAAGAAGACTAAGTCACTAAGACTAGGAATAAGTGAAGATGAAAAGGTGACGTTGGGTAACGAAAAGATTGATCAGGTTGACAGCTTCACTTACCTTGGTAGTATTATTAGTAAAGACGGTGGGAGCAGTGAAGATGTTAAAAGTAGAATAGCTAAGGTTCAGGGTGTTTTTTCACAGTTAAAAAATGTTTGGAAGAATAGAAAGATAAGTCTCCAAACCAAGATTAGAATTTTGGAAGCTACAGTGATGACAGTGGTCAAATATGGCTCTGAAGCATAGGCGCTCAGAAAAGCAGATGAAAATTTACTAGATGTTTTCCAGAGAAATTGCCTACGGATTGTTCTGGGTACCCGGCTGACTGACCGTATTTCAAACAGTAGGTTGTACGAAAAATGTGGTTCAATCCCGCTTTCTAGGGCTATAATGAAAGAAAGGTTGAGATGGCTAGGCCACGTTCTGCGGATGAAGGATGACAGATTGCCAAAGATTGTCCTTTTTGGCCAACCGTCTGGGGCTACACGGAAAGCAGGTCGTCCTTGTCTAGGTTGGGAGGATGTTATAAATAAAGACTTAAAGGAAATGTGAACTTCTTGGGAGTGTGTAAAGAGGGAGGCCTTGAATAGATTAGGTTGAGGAGGAGCGTGCGTAGCTGTGTTGGCCTCAGGCGGCTTGGTGCTGCAGTGAGTTATTAGTAGTAGTAGTAGTAGTATACCACAAATGAAAACAAGTTTGAACTTCCTGGCAGCCGATTAAGTTTCACAGCTTTTTTGTTATTAATTTTCAAGCCTAAAATTCGGAAACAGCAAATTGTTGATAATCAACTAGTGCATCAGAAAAACAGTTATGATTAGCTGATTAAGATAGTTTTGTCTCAGTTTATTAAATTTCGAACTAGAAAGAAAATGAGATACTGGTTGACAAGGTCCAAGGAACTTAGGTGAAAAAACAGCATATTTAATTGTAGATATTAATTAAATGGTTTCTAGTTCTCATCTTCAGGTTTGAGCCCCCTCCCCCCAACCTCATAGCTAAACAAGACTTAGATACCTTTCTTTCTAAAAGTAGACTCCCCCTCCTCTTTCAGACGGCTTAATGTAAATTTGATGATTGGTGAAATTTACGAGCTTTAGGAAAAGGAACTTGTTTTTAATGTCTTCTACCGTATTCCTTACAAACAAAAAACCCAACGCGTACCCTATTGAATATGAAAAATTCGTACACACATATTTCGTTATTTAATGAAAGGAAAACGAATTAAAAGTATTTTTTCGGCAGTTGACCTAGTTCTTTATCAACTTAAACGTAGCATCATTTCATTTCAAAATTTTGTTTACTTAATTAAAAATATTTCCAGCACTCAAACAAATAAGAATATTTATCAGAATCCAACTAAATCCTTTTTCTTAAGAATGTATATATTTAATTAAAGGCTAAGGGTAACATGAATAGGATTAAGATTGCCAATAAATAATATAATTATAAGCACTTGCTATAAAAAATATATCAAGACATTATCAGGGAACAGTTACACACGACACGCATAAAACTACCAAAAACAAATTCCAATTATAACATACCTGAAGTGCTACGTATTATAGATAGATTTATCTATAACAGAATTATCTATTTCTCAGTTCAAACTTAGATTATTGTATTTTAAAACTTCGGTTTATGAAGAATTTCAGCAAATTCTATTTAGATTTCTATTTCGAGAAAAAAAAAAAAAAAAAAAAAAAACGGGAAAACGATGATCGCTTACCTGGCTTGATTTGTCGTATTTGACCATTTTCTTCACTTAAAGAGGAACTGAGATTATCCCTAGATTGAGTGACAGATACACTTGACATTGAAGTATAGCCGCTTATTGAAGATTGACTATCTAAAAAACAAAATAAAATCGGAGCTACTGTTCTTGTTAAAACTCAACTGAACCGAATAAATTTGTTAGACCAGATCAAATGATCTTTTTTGTAAATCCCCCCCCCTGAACAAAAATCCTCGATAAGACCCTGGTCATACCATTTTAAAAACATATCTTCCATCAAGAAGATCAATTTCTTTAG
This sequence comes from Artemia franciscana, assembly GCF_032884065.1. Taxonomy (NCBI): domain Eukaryota; kingdom Metazoa; phylum Arthropoda; class Branchiopoda; order Anostraca; family Artemiidae; genus Artemia; species Artemia franciscana. The sequence goes on along the minus strand of NC_088866.1, from coordinate 35,559,299 downwards.
ATATTTTCAACGAACACTAGAAACGAGTCATTACTCTTCTCTTGTAAACAATGACAGACATATTAAAGTATATTCACCTGGAAGCATCAGAGACTGACGATTGAAAAAACTCGCTTCAGATACGGTGTAATGTCAGATGTACGGTGTAATTCAGACACGATGGTTTTCGGATAAATGATTACCTAGGGGTTATGGATCTTAACCGCTTTTAAAAAGACTATTAAATTTATCGAGCTATCAATACAAGGTGCCCTTAGCAATCCATCAATAAACATAATCTGTTCCAAGGTAATGATTACTCCCTATATTGATCGTAAAGTGACAATTGACTTTAAGTACATCCTCTAAGTTAAGCTAAGATTTGATGGGAGCGTTCCTCAGGCTGGTAAGATCGCGCTTGGATAAAAGATTGGCTAAAACGTACAATTGGTACTCTTTTTTTAAACGAGTATTCAAATGAGTTTATTTTAACGTGATACTGAAAGACCTTAAAGAATTTCACTTTCAATCACAAATCAGAGAAAAACATAAACAACATCATTTTAGCTGGACAAAATTTAACGTGCTTTCTCAGAACTTGTGGAGCCTTACACTGAGCAAACTTATTATTAGTCTGTGATACTGTTATTGTCCAAACAATTTTGTTAAGCCAAAATTTTTCAATAAATTACTCGTTGTCCATTTTTTGTTCAGTCCGAACTGTTCGTATTCCTGCACATAAATTAACCAAAGCTGGATAATAGAACGGATAAGATAAGAAAATTCCGTAAGGGCCTTTTTCGAAAAAGTCGATACCAACGAATCAATTCTGAAGGTATAATATTCACACAAGGAAATCTCTTTTGGTAAAACAATGGAACTCAGCAAGGAAGCTATGGGTAGGACCTCTGTGGGGAAAGTCATTAAATTCAAATCCATGCTTCAAAAAGCATTAAGAATACAACGCAGAGTTCTACACGCAAAATTTTGCAAATATCAGAGGTGAAAGACATAAAAGTACTGTATTTGTTTTTACATTGGATTATTATTATTTTTCTTGATTGATTTTGCATTTTTGGGTTCATATAAGGGCTTAAGGGTTTAGTAATTTGCCAATCTGGACTAGTCCCAGTTAAAGATAGAAACAGGGTCAAAATTAGTAATAAGGTAAGTTTTGAAAAGAGATGAGCAAAACATTTTAAGAATGTGTGTGACAAAGTTACAAGAAATGATATAGCGAAGAATGAAAAAGTTTTGGGAAATTTGAAAGAAAAGGAAGATTTATTTGCAAGGGAGAGTTAAAAGGATTAAAATTTTAAAAAGCATTAAAGAAACAAAAGGATTAATAATTTAATCATTAAAAGGACTAAAAAAATAACAAGGCCTGTGACTGAAAGTGTGGAAAATGAGTTTTTGAAATAAAGGGGTTGTGAATTTGGTGAAAATACAGAATATTATAAATATGATTTTTAAAAAAGCGGAAAAAAACACTTGCGATTTTAGGAAAACATTAATTAAATCTATTTACCAGAAAGATAAAAGTGTGTCATAACTATGGTAATTGTCTTGGTTCGTACAAATTAATTAGTATGGCGATACTTTTCAGGCTCAGAGATGATGCAGATAAAGCTTTAAGAGAAGAAAAGTGAGGTTTTAAAAAAGGGACAAGATTTGTCGACCATTTTTTTATTCTTAGATTAATAATTAAGGAGCGCCTGAATCATCAGACTCCTTTAGTCCTCAGTTTTATAGATTATAAACAAGCGTTTCATTCAGTCTATAGAAGAGCGTTAGTGAAGGTTCTATCCTCGAATGGTGCACCAGATAAATACATTAAAGCGATCAGAGCTACGAATTGGAACAAAATTGCTGCGGATAGGTTAGGAGATGAGGTTAATAGCTGGTTTCATATGAACCAGGAGTTACGTTCTTTTCCCCTTTATATGGACAATTTCGAAGGACTTAGTCCTAAAGAACACAGCAAAGCCCAAGGAAGAGTATGGAATCAAATGGGAGGGTAAAATTCTCCTATACTTCGATTATGCTGATGAATTGAGTGCCCTGGATAGAAATATTACTAAAATAAAGTATTTTTTGGAGGTTTTAGGAGTTGGAGGAGCGATAATAGGCTTAAATGTTAATGTTAAGAAGACTAAGCCCCTTGAAAATAAATGAAGATGAGGAGGTGATGTTGGGCAAGGAGAAGATCAATGGAGTGTATAGCTATTCTTCCCTGGGTTATATTATTAGTTAAAATGGTAGATGCAGTGTTAAAAGTAGAATAGCCAATACCCAGGGCGTCTTTCACTCTTGAAAAAAGTTTGGAAGCATAGGAAGATAAGACTAGAATACTTGAAACTAAGGTGATGATAGTCGTCAAGTATGGTTCTGTAAAGTAGGTTCTTCGATGGACGAAAGAGGATTTATTAGATTTTTTTTCAGAGGAATTGTCTGTGGATTATTTTAGGTACCCGTTTGAATGACCCTATTTTAAACCGTAAGCCACACGAAAAATATGACTCAATTCCGCTTTATTTGGCTATTAGGAGAGAGAGGTTGAGATTGCCAGGGCACGTTTTGCGGATTTAAAGATGACTCATTACCAAAGACTGTCCTCTTCGTCCCTCCATCTAGAACCAAACGAAAAGCGGGTCGTCTCCAAACAGGGAGAAGGGGTCGTAAGAAGGGATTTAAAGGATCTGGAACTTCTTGGAGGGGTCTAAAGAGGGAGGCTTTTAATAAATTGGAATCGAGGTGGGCCATACCCAGCTGTGTTTGCCTCGGGCGGCTTGGGGCTTCACTGATTACATTGAAAAACCAATAGCTATTACCGATGAACTTGTATCAAAAGACCTTCTAGGTTAGCTAAAAAAAAAAAAAAAAAAAAAAAAAATACAAAAGATTGCATTAAAACACGCTCTTGATCTTTTTTTTTTAGCTGAATGAACTGCCGTCTTTCGTGTTCGTTTTTCAGTCCTGGCTGAACTTCCTTGAAGTGATGATGATAAGACTTTAAATTTTAGCTTTAATGGTGATGTGTTTTATTTACGTCTTATTTGATATATATTCGTTCTTTGCTGATGACGAGACGAGGGCTCTTACCTATAGAGCCGAAAAATTCACTTAGAAAAAAAATTCCACTGCCTTAGAATCATTCCTCATTGTTTTACCTTTTACTATTAGTCATGCTAATTCGCTTGGTGGATGACAGAATTTGCTTGATAAAAGGTAAACCTAACCTCCAGCTTAGCTCTTTGTTGATTCTGCTAGTCTACTAGCGTCTGTCTGAATTGTGTGCTAAGTAAATCTTAAATCTTGTATTTTTTTCCTAACTCCAGGCTAACTCTCCAGTTACCTCTGGCGAAAACCAAACATCAGTCGAACAACGAAACTGCTGATCTTCAACGCTCTAGTCGGCTCTGTGATTCTTTACGGAGCTGAGACATGGCAAGCATCAGCTGCAACCCTCAAGAAAATATATGTATTTCATGCGAAGAGCCTGAGTAGGATTGAGGGCCTACGATGGTCCGACTCACCATGGACCAAAGTGGATGGAGGGGGCAGACGTCACTCTCTACCCCGAGCAGTGCCCGGCAGGAGACTTAAGTCCAGTAAATCCCATACAATAATTGGCTGTCTGTAGCCTACAATTATGTTAAAATCACATGACATTAGCCGACGAGTACTTGATCCTATCGCACCAAGCGAGTCCTTGTTTGTCGAACCGCAGAGAGGGCTGTACTGAAATTGCGACAAATTCTTTTCAACTGAGAACCTTCTTATAGTTACAATGACATTAATGAAGGAAGGTTAAGTTTTTTATAGCCTTTCATACAATTTAAAAATACAACTTTTTTTGTTAAATAGTTAGATATTTGAGAGAAAAGTGAGTCAGAAAAGTTCAGGACCCGGAAGAGAGACCCAGAAGAGCCTAGAATAGACAAAAATGTTAAAAGCAAAAGACGACGCTAAAGGAAACGACAAGTGCGCGGGGGCCGAAAGCCCGTGTATCCCCCATGGCAAGCGCACGAAGGCCGAAGCGGAGGGAGATAACAAAAAGCAGCTAAGTCAACTTTTGCTAGGCAAACAGCCCATAAAGTGAGTCTTTTGGTCAGTTACAACATATTATATAACATACTGTAAAATAACAAAATCATGTATCAGAATACAATGGGGAAACTATATACAAATGATAAGTTAATATATACAAAATTACAGCAGAGCTACCTAACAGATTTTTTGCTATGTAGGGTTTTGTCTAGAAAGTAAAAGAAGGTAATATCGTTTAGAGAATCGTTATCAACAACTTATTGTTTTCCAAAACTGCATAACAAACTTTTTTCTTTGATTTCAGTACTTAAATAATTATTTTAAGCGTTTTTTTCTGGTATTTTAACAATCAATTTGAGTGTTTTAATAATCTAACAAGTAATTTATTAAAGCACAGAATAAATAATTTATTAAGTATAGTATTTTAATGGAAAGTATTAGAGTTACTATTATTAGTAACTCTTCACACACTGAAGAGTTATTTATTAAGAGTGTCGAAAATACAATACAGCTTAAAGTGAAACTGCTTGACGCTAATTAAACTGCACGATTAACAAGAATACGCTCAAATTGTAATTATGAGAAAATGTTGGTGGTGTGGGGGAAGGGTGAACAAATTTATTTGCTCCCGGAGCTTAAGATTAAACTAAACTGAAAAAAATGTGTCATCTTTACGAAATATTATATTCCGAGATAATACAGACCCATGATATCAAACACTGACGTATCAATTCCGCACAGGTAACATACGTAAGAAAAAAATATAACTACCTTCATTGCCTTGCTCAGCGTCATCATAAGAGGAATCGTCATCACTAAGACCAATAACACTGAAACAAAGTTAGAATTATCGGAAAAAATCATAATAGTTTTTAAATTATCTGAACAAAATCATGTAAATTTACAAGACAAATATCTGTTTAATTTTTTTGAAATGTAATTACTGTATTAACTACTCCTCAAATGTTGTATTCATAAGGGAAAAAAGTACAATAGTAATAATAATAATATTTAATTGAATCAGAGAGAAGGCAGCAATTCTTGTTACAATGGCAGAAGAAACAGCCGAGGAAGCTGCTCAAAGAGTTAATGCCAAAAGGCTTGCGGCTAATGGAGAAAGTAAGAAAAGAAAGCGTGCCGAGAAATCACGAGAACAGCGTGAAAACAGGCTTGCATCTCGAAGAGAAATTACCAAAAAAAAATCGTGCCGAGGAATCACAAGAGCAACGTGAAAACACGCTTGCGGCTCAAAGAAAAATTACCAAAAGAAAGCGTGCCGAGGAATCACAAGAGCAACGTGAAAATAGGCAGAACTACAGAACTACGTCAGAATCTAAACGTTTTTTATTAAACATCAGAAAATATAAATCATGTTTCGAAATGACGTCGTTTGGTGCCCAAATCGAAAATCAAGATCAATACACCGGGACACAGGGAATATAAATGACGACCGGGACACTCAAAGAGAAATTACAGATCGGGACACCGGGACACAAATGACGACCGGGACACAGGGACACAACTACAAACGGGACGCCGGGGGGCACGGGGGATACATAAATGACGACGGGGACAAAGGGAATATTCAATTATCAATCACCATCAACAAAGCTCAAGGGCAATGATTAGAAAAATGCGGTATAGATCTGAATACGGATTGTTTTTCCCATGGACAATTATATGTTGCATGTGCAAGAGTCGGTAAACCTGACATTCTATTGCACAGACAATGGCACAGCGAAGAATGTTGTATATTCGCAAGTTTTACGGAGTTAAAAACATATATATATATATCTATATTATATCTATATATATATATATATATATATATATATATATATATATATATATATATATATATATATATATATATATATATATATATATATAGATATATATGTATATATATATATATATATATATATATATATATATATATATATTCACAGGTGGGACACAGGGACAAAACTACAATGGCGCGTAACTAATATGGCACGTAACGACTTACGCGCGCGGGAGGCTTGGGAGGCGCGCGAAGCGCCACACCAACAGCTAGTAAATCTATATATATATATAAATGTACTGTCCGGTTGGTCCGTCTGTCTGTCACTAAGTATGACGTCAATATATAAAAAAACTAACTAAAAAAAACTTAAAAGAATTAAAAACTGTCTTCAAAAAAAATTTTAAAAAAGAAAAAACTAAAAATAAGGAAAACTAAAAAAATTTAAAAAAAGAAAAAACTAAAAAAAAGTAAACTAAACGACAAAAACAAAACTAAAGAAAAAGAAAAAACTAAAAAGAAAAAGAAAAAGACTAAACGAGAAAAAATAAAAAAAAATAAAATAGGTAAAAACTAAAAAGAAAAAAACTAAAAATAAACTAAAAAAAAAGAGAAAAAACTAAAAAAAAGCTGAAACTAAAAAAAAAAGAAAAAACTGAAAAAAGAAAGAAAAACTAAACAAGAAAAAAACTAAAAAAGAACAACTAAAATAAAAGACAAAAAATAAAAAAGAAAAAGAAAAAACTAAAAAAGAAAAAAAACTAAAAAAAGAAAAAATTAAAAACCTAAACTAGGTAAAAAAAACTTAAAAGTACAAAGAAAAAAAAGAAAAAAAGAAAAAGACTAAAAAAAGGAAAAACTAAAAAAGAAAAAAAGAAGAAACTAAAAAAGAAAAAAATAAAAAAAAGATAAAAAACTTAAAAAATAAAAAACTAAAAAAGAAAAAAACTAAAATATGAGGTCAAAAAATAAAAAAAATAAATAAAAAAAAACTGAAAACAGGAAAAAAACTGTAATAAAAGATAAAAATCTATAAATGATGTCATGTTCGCAACGTGAATCCAGGCTTGCGGCTAATAGAGATAGTAAAAAAGAAGGCGTGTCGCTGTATTACAAAAGCAATGCGTGTACAATTATCCTACAATGTCACCAAAAAGGGAATACCAGAGCAACGCAAAACCAGGCTTGCGGCTCAAAGAGAAAGGGCCAGATTAGAAATGTCCAATTTATGTCATCAATTCGATCCAAAAATGACATAACGTTGCCGGGACCCAGAACACAAGGGACAATGAGAATCCATATATAGCAGCCTGTCGTGTGCCATGCTGGGGCCCAGTGGCGAAGCCTCCAGGATCCAGTACTGTCTGCGGTTAGAACACAAGGGACAATGAGGATCCATAGATAGAAGCTTGCCGCGTGCCATGCTGGGGCATGGCGGCGAAGCCGCCGTGACCCAGTTAGTACAATAATAATAACAATATTTAATTGAATCTGGGAGAAGGCAGTAATTCTAGCTATTTTATTGTCAATGTCATTAGAACTTATTATTTATTTCTATGCATGTATTAATTACTCCTCAAGTTTCGCATTTATAATGGAAATAAGTACATTAATAATATTCATATTTGATTAAATCTGGCAGAAGGCAGCAATTCTTCCACAAGTCAGTTTTTATGATTTACTAGATAGTGAGGTGGTAGCTAGTATCACCAGAGAGACAAAACTCTACTTTGGTCAATTATCTAGCATTATGGCAGTCTATATATTATGTCTACAGCAGTCTATAGTATTATGGTACCATATCAATTATGGTAGTAATTATGTTTTCCTGCCAATTATCAGTACACGTAATCCTATATATTTTTGGCTGTGTCTTTATACTGCGTACGTCTGTGTGTCTGAAGCTATTTTGACAAGCAAATCTTTGTCTACAGTAAGTTCCATTAAGATTGTGACAAATATTTTGAAACAGCAGAGAGTTGCTTGGTCATAATAAAGAAGTTAAGCATCCATTGATTGTAGGCTATGACTATAGCTATAAGTAGCCTATATCTAAAAAATATATTTTACCACTATTGATTTGTGCATTTTTTTTATTTTATAACCGAAAGCCCAGTGGTTCATATAATCTTTTTTTCCTTTTTTCATTGTCTTGATTATTTTCCAAATTGTAAGTTTCCTTAAAAATTTAAAATTCATTTGAACGACATTTGCAAAGCTTGATGCTAATGTATTGAAAGAATATTACCCCCCCCCCCTCTCCATGAATGGTTTTTGGAGTTGTAAATTATTTAGTAAATGCCTAGATATTCCATATTTCGGTTCCAAATTTGCAGTTACCATAACCTTGAATCATAATGAACTATATCTTACAAAAGAAAAAAGCAACTAAAGTTCGCCCCCCCCCCATAAACACTAAAAAAATTGAACCTTTAGTCCGGGCTAGTCATTATAATAGAAAGTTGAACAACTTTGTTCGTTTTGTCGTATATTTATCTATTGCCACATTATTTCTCAATCACTCACATTTTTTTATTATGTTCTCAGATCAAAATCATATAAAAACATTTTGATATAGCAATAATTTCATGTTTCATGTATTTCCCTCGTTTTAAATTGTAACAACTGATTTTTTCTTAGTATTTTTCGTCTTGAATTTTTAATGCACGGTTGTTTTGTGACATTTCATTTACCAACCCTTTTTTTTAGTTTTTAACTCAAAGTTACAGAAAAATTCCTTCACACGACAACGTTTTCGTATTTCATACAGTTAACTCATTTCAAATTGCGACTTGGTTGATTTTTCTTCGTCATTATGCTTTCTTGAAACTTTTCCTGTTAATTCAAACCAAAGTTTGAGGCCCTTTTGGTTACTGTATTCATCTTTTTTCTTTTTTATATCTTTCAACGAGTGCTTACCTATCAGGAAAATCCGAATCTGTAGACACAAGGGAGGCTGCGCAACTATCAGGAGTGTCAATCGAAAGTGGAGATCCAACGTCAAAGTCGGGAATAAGAGGATACTTTGCATCCAATCGAATTTGATCAACAGGGCCCAATGCAGGTTTTCTTTTCATCTGAATTTTACGGGTAGTTCGAACAAGCGTCTTCTCCGTCTTGCTAGAAACACCTAACTTTCGCTTTACAATTTTCCTTTTGCGCTTCAACTTTGGAGGGACAAAATCTAGTGGTGGTTTTAGGTCGTTTATAATCTGTTCAGGCACTTTCACAGGATCAACAGATGCATCTTGCGCATCAACGGGCTCTGTTTGCTTGGCAACTTCTGCACTTTCTTCATCTGTAATTAAAGTTTTAATACAAGTTTTGACTATTTAAAATCCATAAAAATATCTAAACTTCCTTACCGAACTTTGGGGAATAACCCCTTGATGATAATTATTTGCATATGCAAAGCTGAGCAAAATGTGGAGTGGGGGGGGGGACTGAAACGTCAATTTAAAATATTAGTCTCCAATCCTTCCATGAGGATAAACCTGTCTCCTCTCCTCTGTGCGGGTGTATACAAGATATTGAAAGTGAGTATTCTACATTATTGACCAATGAGGTAGAAAACCTAATTTTTTTGTTAAACACGGAATTTGTAATATTTCAAAGACAAAACTCTAAGACACAAAAAACGAAAACCCTTCAAGGCCTTCAAAACTAGCCTACCTAACTACATTCACTAGAATAAAGGAAAAATTATCGCATTAAATGACAAAAATAAATTACGTAGTTACCTTTCTATTTAAAAAGTAAAGAAACCTCTCTATGCACTAACTTTGTAGTCTCTTAAATTCAGTGCATAAAAACACAAAATAAAAAAAAACTGGTTCCTTGTCACTCAAATTAAATACTAATACTTTTGAGGTTACAAATTCCTCCTCTAGACTTAGTCGAAAGCTTGGGTCCTTACATATTAAAGTAATAATTTCCATATTATCCCATGGTTGAAGGAAGTGAATAGTCTTCCTGGGAGGAGAGAGCCAGACAAATAGTGTTTCAACTTGCCTATTTTTTCCACATTTTTACAGGGATTATATGGATTAATCTAGTGGGAAGGATATTCCCTTAATTAGCCTCTGTGTGCAGGTATGTCTCTTTTTCTATGTGTCAACACAAAGTATGAGAGCTCGCTATATTTTACTATTGAATTTCAATGTAAATTTATTAGAAGGTGATGGTCAAAATCTGGCTAAAGTAAATATACACGGGTAGAAAAAAAACACAAAAGAAATAGCACAATCTTATTGACTACCTTGGTGAGTCTCGCGTAGCAATGGTAAAAAAAGGTTAGCTATTTTTCTTCAGTGGGGCTTATAATTTGCAAAAGTAATAAAATATCTTCTGAGGATTGATCATTCTAAATTATTTTTAGCTAGCCAAATAACAATCGTCTTACAAAGCAGTCCATATTTTCCATATTTTCATTTTAACTGTTTATAGTTTGCTGTTCTTAATCAAAGAGATTGACACAGGTCATTAGTCTTGCAGGCTTTTATTTAATTAAATAAAAAACAAGTTTTTTTAACTGAAAGTAAGGTGCGACATTAAAACTTAAAACGAACAGAAATTACTTCGTATATGAAAGGGGCAGTTCCCTCCTCAACACCCCGCTCTTTACGCTAAAATTTGACTCTTTCTCTCAAATCTACTTTTTCAGACAGTAAAAAACTTTAGCGTAAAGAGCGGGGCGTTGAGGAGGGAACTGTCCCTTTCATATACAGGGGGACCCAAAAAGATTCGTACCCATGAAAATTTCAATTATGGTTTTGATTAAAAAGCTATTTATTTCAAATTACGACCACACGTTATTCAGTTTATGGAAGACCATTCACCAGAGTTTCAGCTATTTCTATCAATTTTTAGTTCTCTCGTGGGGGATGAAGTTCATAAATTCTTATCAACACATCTACCAGGACAATTTGTTGAATCTCAGCCAAAACTGGTGAGAAGTAAGAGCCGGCATTCCAATTCCACGTCTTAGGTTGGGAGCTGGTGACCACTCTGATACCTGTTGGAGACTAAAGATCGTCTTCCTTGGGACACTTAAAAAGGGGTTTGTCACACCTTAATGAAACTTGGCAGGAAGTGTCCCAGTTATGCCATTTGCGATCAAAGTATAATTTAACTTACGCGGCGGTGGCAGGGGGGGGGGTCCAATATTTGTAATAACCAGACGCATTAGTTTGATTTCACCTAAATTCATGTGAAGTAATGTTTGATACGGCAATTCTCTCTTTTTGAAGCCAGGGACCTCCCCTCTGCGTAGGAAGACAGAAGATAACCCTAATTTCTTGTCATCAAGAGGTCACTCACTCATGGGGATTAAGAGCTAGTGTCCCAATAATGCCTTTTGAGAATATGGTTTCACTATACCCTCTCAGCTGGTCAAAGGACAGGGGTTCCTATATTCTGGTCATCAGTACATCTACTGGAAGTGAACCTTGAATCTAAGCCAACTTTCTCGAGATCTATGAATAATAACTTAATAATATCCACGGGTGGGAGCCTTGTGTCCTCCTAGTTGTTTTTTAGTGTCTGGCGATAACCAACCGCTGTTGAGGGGTACACAAATTCTTGTCATCAGAAAATCATTGAGAAGTTTCCAAACTTGGTCAAAATCAAGAATGGGCTAATTTTCCTTTTTTAGGATTTATGCCTGACCTAACCTTTGTGCCATGAGATGGTTCCTTGGTTCTATTCATCATGAATATGAGAAAGTGATACCAAAAACAAATAAACTAGTATTTTCTTTAACTTGGCGAGTTGACAGAATTAATTCAATGCAACCAAGCCAACTGTGTAAGTTATAGTCGTAGCTGCTGATTGTCCGCTAGTATATACATTGCACACATATTTCATTATTTTGTTTATTCTAATTTGATATTTCTACTAGGCCAAATTATTTTAAATTTGGAAATTCAAACAATAATTGAAAAATCAGTTTCAATTTTGCTTTCAATGCATTCCATCAGAGCTAAGTATAGACACAATTTAGGACCAATCTAAATTATGTTTTGTAGATCTTTTTGTCATAGGAGTCATACACGGCAACTTAATTTTTTTTAAAGAAAATAACAGTCCCAGTTTTTAGTCATACTCCTTGTTTCGTCATCAACTTCAAACTCTATTCAAAGCAACAAATACATGACAAGGAAAGAATGATTCCAAAGGTGCAAAAAAAAAAAAATAGAAACTAATAGCCAAAAGTTATTAAAGTGAACTGCTTACCCATTGTCAGGAGTTTGAGAAGTCAATTTGCTACCTTGTCTTGATTCCTTATATTGTACTAAAAGCGAAAACAATTTTCAATTAGAAAACTATAAAAAAAGAACTATAGAACAGATAGAAACATCCAGTTTTCAATCAAATATGGATACATCTGAAATAATGAAAAGAATCAATAGTTTCCAAAAGTCCCACTCCCCCTGAAAAAATCAGTCTTGGGATGAAAGAAGTTGTGAGATATGAACAAATGATGGAGCTTCAAAATACTGTTATAGTTTTCTTAGTAGACATTAGTTACACATAAATATCCTTGTCTATTTGCTAGTATTATCAGGTAGCCTACCTGAACAACTTGCACTTGAAAAAGGATAAACAGGCAAAATATTATGGAGGGACTCATTTTTTCTGCAGGCACAGAGGGAGGGGATGATGCTAAAAAAAATGGGTTTTTGGTCCTAATATCTACATTTTTAACAGATTTTACACCATTTTCCATGGGAGGTCCTTGCTGAATTACCCTCTAGTGAACTGGTGTTTCAAGAGTAGAATAGCCATGCACCATGTACATACATAGTAAATACATTTTATTCATTTATTTATTATTACGAATAGCAGTAAGCATCAATGCTTGTCGCAAAAACACAAAAACACAAAATCATAATACTAATCTAAAGTAAATTGGCAACGACAAACTAAACAGCAAAAACTTCTAAATAACACGAAACTACACAACAAAAGCGTCTAAATAAAAAGGCGTATTTACTAATGCACTCTTAAAAATTCGAACACTCTCTGCCTCAACAACCTCCAAAGGCAAACCATTCCATGGTCCAGCAACTCTACTAACGAAAGATAATTGACCAATTTTTTTCAGTGGTTTTGGGGGATATAATTTATAATCATGCTGACGAGTAGAGTGATAATGGCTAAATTTAAAAAATAAATTTGGATCAACATCATCTTCTCTTTATAGACGATAAACGATAATTTGCATTCTTTACAATTTCCGAAACATGCTTATCAAATTTCAATTGGGTATCAAAGTAAACGCCAAGGTCGCACACTATTTCGTTAGAAGGGATTTGTGTGCCAGACAGCTGGTAAGTATGCACAGGTGGGAGTTTACGAGCATAGTGTAAAACAACACACTAGAAGGGTTTATGAACATGGAATTAGATTCGCACCAACAAGTTTGAGAGTCAAGATCCTCCTGTAAAAGTTGCACATCGTTTTGGTCTCGTACTGGTAGATAAAGTTTTACATTATCCGCGAACATCTTGACAGTAGAATGCTGAACAGAGGAAGGCAGATCATTAATAAATAAACAAAATAAAATTGGGCCCAGGCAGCTACCCTGGGGGACTCCGCTTAACACACCAATTGAAGATGACATAGCTTCACCAACAACAACCTGCTGAGTTCTTCCATTTAGATAATCAGCAATAAATGCAATTGTTTTTTCCCAATTTATAAGCTGCACAATTTTTAAGAAGGATGGGTATTGAAACTTTGTTGAATGCCTTCGAGAAGTCGATATAAAACAGTCAAAGGGTATAGCTAAATTGGCAAAACGATGAAAATCCCAAATAACCTCAAGAAGCTGAGTATTACAAGACCTATTTTTTCGAAAACCCTGCTGAGCAGGATTCCAAAGACGATTTTCACCAAAATACTTTTGAACGCGTAAAACAATCAACTTTTCCATCACTCGGCAAAAAAATAGACGTAATTGAAATCGGCCATAAGTTTTAAAATCCGACTTGGAGCCACTTTTGTGAAGTGGCTTTACCAAGACATTCTTCCACCCTGAAGGACACAGTCCATGCGCCAAAGATAACTTAAATATATAAGTAAGTGGTTCTGCAATTTCATGAGCAATTTGTCTTATCATTATGTTCGGGAAACTATCTATATCTGGTGCTTTAGACGTATCCAATTTTATAAGAATAGTATAAACTTCAGTCAATGAGAAATCCGAATCATCAAATGGAACAAGAATGTCCGACGACGCAATCGACTCTACTTGAGATGCAAAATTAGCTTCATTTGAACGAATTGGCTGTGTTTTAACAAAAACTGAAGAAAAAATTTGATTAAAAATAAGAGCCTTCTCAGAATCACTATCAATCTTTTGGTGTGTATCCTGATGTGTGAACGTAAATGTAGATGGTGCAAGGTTAGGCTTATTCCTATTTACATATTTCCAAAATAATTTAGGTGATGTGGTGCTTGAGTGAATAATATGCGACTCAGGCTCTTCACAATTAGTCCTAAGAAGCCAAGTGATCTTGTTTCTTGCTAGTGAATACGGATGCCATTCACCTGGATCCTTGTGCAACTGAGTATCCAAATGCCCTTGTCTGACTACTTTACTATGTCGTGACTCAATATACGATCGCCAAAGACTATTTTTTTCACGTATTGCTTGGAGTATGTGTCTCGGAAGTTTAGGGTTATTTCTACGACCAGACAAATTCTTCACCAAAGGAACAAATTTATCCCTACATTCCCTCAACACTTTTTTACAAAATCAAACGCGGTGTCTGGAGAAACATGATTATTTTTTAATTCATATATGATATTAATAGACAAAATAAATTGTCGCATTGATCCATAATCGGCTTTAGCATAATCATGCCGATAAAACTCAAAACCTCTCTGTTGAGCATCAATATTCATGAAATATCTAACACAACGTGATCACTTTTGCCTAAAGGTGGACGGAAATCTATACTCAAAATATCATCAATTGACTTGGTAATAACCAGATCTAAAATCGATGGAATAGCATCATTCCTGGCTCGAGTTGGCCTATCAATATGTTAGTATAAGTACAGATCATCCATTCTATCTAAAAATTGCTGCTCATACAATGAAGTGGATGAAGTTGAGACCATACTGACAATATATGACGTACAATAGTACAACAGAAGAAAAATATTTAATAAACCAAAAACCAAACGAGGGTGGTTTTTAACCAGTGAATAAAACAAAACGATAAGAAAGATATTTCAGCAAAGAGCATCACCATGCTCTTCTTAGTGCAAAAGGAAGATAAACTACCGTTTTGAAGTTACCAAACACTTGAGTAACTTCAAAGGTTATCTTTTTCTATGGCACTGAGGATGGCTTGGCAGAGGTGCTTGACCCAGCTTTGCCTTTTTTTTTCTCTTGTTTTCTGTGCCTTTTGTCAAATTAACATTTTCTAAGTTTAGGGAGACTTATTCTCCTCCCCTGAAAAAACACTATAAGGAAATATATAAATGAAAACCAAGGAAAACTTATTTGTAAGTATCCTTAAAACATTTGATTTCTAGAAATTCCACTAAGTAGGCTACTTTACTACAGGGGCTAAAATCAAGAAATAAACTGATTTTTTATTTTCTTTGTCTTCTGCCTGCTTCTATTTACTGGTAAGTGTTAAAAAGTTCCTTGGGGAATAGCAAGAATTTCTAGACCTTCACAACACTAGGTGGCTAAAAAAAAATTAAGGCCTTGATTAGCTTCAGTATGAATAAAGTGAACAGGTCATTCCATCACAGCATGCATTCAAATAATTCATATCTTTGAGTAGCATCAGGGCAACTGTTCATGGGAGGGGCCTGTCAAAAAAAAGAAACACTAAGGGTTTTACAAACAAATGTTTCACATATTTTAATGAATACTTTTTTGCAAACTTTCCCAAGGGATGTGCTTTAGACCAATCTAGAGCTCACATTTCATATGTGCAGGCACACATCTCATGTTAATAATCTGCTCTCAACTGCATACAAGCATGGACTGACAGATGGTTGCTCTTCTTCAATCTATCATCATTTATTTTGGCCACAATAGCATACATGATCAACAGTCAGACATCATCTTTCACACCAGTTTCAGTCTGTACTAGCAGCAAAGATATGGGAGTCATTGAGACAACACTTTTAAGTTTCAGAGACTTCAGAACTAGCAGTATCCAAGAGCAAAGCCTTGGACTTCTTAAAAGCACCTTTATCAGCTGATCCAATAGAATCTTTCTGAAACTATATATAAGGGATTGTGAAACCAGACCTGGATTTTGGAACCCATATTCCCAGTCGATTCTACAAAAATAACCTATGGATAATTGAAGAAGTACAGAAATTGGTCATAAAAGCCATTTCTGGACTTGGTATGAAACCATGCACTATGAGGTTACATGACCTTCAACTATCTCTGAATTTCTAATGCAAGTGCAGTGACATGCCACTAACATACAAGTAAACAGAGGGTCACTCAAAGAAGCTCCATAAACCCTCTTGTCACCCATAGAGTCAGGCAAGAATTTTTCAACCAAAGAATTATGCATGATTGGAATAAACTGAGTGAGGAGATAGTGACCTCTGTATCAGCTGGGGTGTTCAAAAGAAAACAACAAATAATGTGAAACTAACCTTTAAAAAAAAGATGAGGTCACTCAACCTTTGTGTTTTGATTATAATACTAGAAATCAAGACCATAGCTAGGAGGATGATGCCATTTGTATTAGATTGTATTTCTTCAAATCCATTTCACTGGGCTGTTAACAGAGTAACTAACTAACCTTTGTTTGTGTTAAACAACTTGTGCCATTTAATAATGGAGCCAACCTGATTCAGAAAAGGACTTTATTTTGCTCTGAAGCATAAACTAAGGTAATATACCCATTTTGTCCCACCACCTAGGATATGATATGATTTGACACAGACATAGACTCAATATAAATTGAGAAAAATAGGAAATTCAAGAACATATCCAAGTGCCATGGAAATATGACTCTACAAAGGAAAAAAAATATAATAAAACATTCTCTTTTGCCATGATACAAAAATAAAAATTCAGCAGCTTTGACAGGATTGAACTCTGAGTTTACAACCATTGGTGGTCAATTACTATTTGGATGTCCCCAGCATAGCAAAGATGGCTTTGCAGTTTAATTTCATTCTGATTTTGTCATCACAGCAGAACAGAAGCTAGAAAATAGCAAGGCAGATAAGAGTCAAGTAAAAGGATGCAACATTCTCCATCAAGTATCTAAAAAAGCATTACTTGTGCTTTCCTTTTTGCTGTCAAATATCCTATATGGAGGTATGGGTGTAAAGGAAAAATGAAACCAAGGGGGCATTTTGGTCACAACATTCACAAGCTTTGACAATGCCTTTAGCATATTATCCAGTAGCAGTTTCTACAAGAATCAGTATGAATTATTCTATACATACTTGCATATGACACATTAGCTAACTACTCAACAATCACAACTGTCCAAAACATACCATAAAATTTGTGAAATAGTTGGTTTAAATCAACGCAGTCAATACATACACATCATCAAATTAGTAAACTAGTGTGCTATCAACATTTAGCCTGCTTACACAAAGGAGCTTAAATTATTCAACTAGTTGGCAAAAATCAAGGTAGCATACACTGATTAGCTATTACGTTTTCACACATATATATGCAGGCAAACAAAAATAGCCAACTGGTTACCTAGAGTTAAAGCATTATATATGCAGGCATTGTGAAATTACTGAACTTGTTGGTTATCAAAAAATTCCTTATACATTCTGATATATTATATAACTAGTATTAGATCCAATTGAATGGCCTCTAGGTTCCTTTTCCCTCTTCTTGCTATCCTTTGTCCTCATCATAGACAAAATTTGCAGGTTGTTTTTACCTCTAGCTCCAAAAATACTCCATCTTTATAAGCTTTTCCCCAATAAAATTTTGGGAAAACAATTGAAGTTCAATTTTTGAATAACTGGGGCATTTGTGTGTGTGAGTGTGTGTGTGTGTGTTTTTTTTTTTTTTTTTTTTTTTTTTCAAGAATATTATTCATGAGTAAATCTACATTCCATTTTAAGCTAAGAGCATGTTCTATTCAAGTGCACTTATGACCCATTTCAATGTTGTATTTCTCAGGTCAACATTGCAGCTGACCTTGCAGAGCCTGTCCCACCAGTTTGAAGGAAAATATATAGATGGAAAACAGATTAGATGTATATAAAATGAGTACATAAGAGGATTAAAAAAATAAAAAAAAAATAAAGAGAAACATTTCATTAGGCCAAGCCAATAAGATGATTCATGGGAGTAAATATTTATGTACAAATGAGTTTTGATAGCCAACCACTTTAGGTAATTTTATAATTTCTACATACTGAATGTTCTTTTTCTTAATTTTAGCTTTTAAATCTTAATTTTAACCAACCAGTTGACAACTTTGCTCTAGGCTGAACAAAAGTTGCATATATAGGTGAAACTCAAAGCAAACAAGACCAGCTGGCTAATTTCACAATGTATCAATACCAGTTATCACTATGAGTTGGCTTTCTGTATACACTCAAGTCAAACCTAGAGTAGATTGTGTTTACTTTGACCAGCAAGACCCAGATATTAAGTTCACCATTGAACTTGAAAATAACCACAATTTATCCTTGTTAGATGTTCTCATTACAAAACAAGAAACTAAGTTTCTTGATGTTCAAGATGTTCTGATAGGCAATAGATACCCCCAAAATGTCATTGAGAAGGTTATTTCCAGGAGAAAGACGAGTGGAAAAACCAAGAGCTCTGCCCCTAAGATTGAAGAAGATAAATCCTTTTTTCATTACCTTATATTAAGGGCATTACTGACATTTTAAATTCCTAATTCACAAAGCTTGGCTTTAAGGTGGATTTTACTTCTGGAAGGACTATCTCTTCCTTCTTGAACAAAGGCAAGGACAAGATTAACTCAGATCTACCAAGGGTATATGAGATTCCTTGCAGCTGTGGTGATACCTATATGGGTCACACCATGAGACCTCTACATCACTGATTAAAGGAACATGCTGATTCCATTGATGCCTGCCTCAAAAAGACAAAGCTAAAGGAGGAAGATAGTTTTTCTGCATTGACCCATCATATTTTTGAAAACACTTCTCACTCCATTAAGTTTGACCAGGCCCAACTTATTGCTATTGTTCCACAAGTCTTAAAGCAGAAAATCAGAGAAGCTCTGGAAATAGCTAAAAATAAACCAGCCCTCAATAAAGACAATGGTGAGTTTCACATTAGCAAAATTTGGGAACCCATCACCCATAGACTGAAAACTCACAAAAAACTCCACCCCTCTCTTACAGGCCCAACCTCTCTAAGATCTACTAGGATAGCAGCCATCAATGACTCTACCAGAATTTGGGCCATGTCACAACAATAATTTCAGGTTCAGCTTATTATTAGTGTTGTTCATTGTTCTTAGTTTTGTTTATTTAGTGATTTTATTTTCTGGCAAGAGTTTTGAATTTGAACCTAATGATGACAGGCACAGGTCTTGTCAAAATTATTGTTTGGAAAAAAAAACCAATCACCTGACATCCATAGCTTAGGTAAGCTTATTACCATCTATCATTATTATCTTGAAAATGACCAAAATATTTCCAGTTTTTGGGGTACAAAAAAAGGCTTAAAACATTTGTTGCACACTACCTCTTTCATTATAAATCCATTTTTTAATATTATATAGTCTACAAGCATTGATTTTCCATAATTAAGTTGGATAAATAAATTTTACAATATTATGTAGTTTTCTTCTTCCCTGATACCAAATGTTCAATTAAAGTATGTGTGTTTGATAAAATATCAAAAATATTAAGGCTGATGGAAGAAGGTGAAGAATGGTTAGGTTAATTTATGCTATTTTAACCCTTTTTTATACCCAAGAACTACAAATATTTTTTTCATTTTCAAGGGCAAAAAGGGGCTTCAATTTGAATTTGTAATAGAAGTGGTTATTTCATTTGTAAAGCACTTAAAAAAGGCATCAAGTGCTTTATTTGTAAGTCAATAATATGAACAACAAAAATTTACCATTCTGGATACATGTTTGCACATTAGGGGGGTAGGGGTATATACTCTGTAAATATAGCCTATAAGTTCTAAGAAATTCATGAATTTCTTAGAAAAACTGGTAAAACAAGGAAAGAAGAGGAGATAAAGGTTCTCCCCTGAGCAAAATATGTTAACTATGATTATTTGGCATATTATGGAGTAAGAATTGTTTTCTTAACATGTATCCTTATGTCCAACTGGGCTCCTAGACTTAAAATACTGGGTGGCTGGTTGGGTAATTTAAAGGTTTGTATTTAGCCTATTTAAACTGTCAAATTAGCTATCTGGTGGTATCCTGTTTTATAATTTTTGATGAGCATTTTAGTAAAAAGGTGTCACTTCAAGGATCCTTTCAAAGAATCAAATTACAATTTTGGTAATGTTGCCAAGTTATAGCTGTTTGTATCCTATTTGTGGTATTGCACCTCTGGTTCTCTCCCCCTGATAGGTCAAGTTCTGGATATATTAATAAATAATGGTAAAATTCTAGTTAATTGACTTCTTGCTATCTCAGAAAGGGTTTAGGCTAGGAAAATGAAACTTTCAGGGATGGGTCTGCAGGCTAAAGTATGCCCTGAGAAGGTATTTTGAAGCAACTACCTCCACTCCTTCTCCTTCTTGGGGCCATGACTTTTGATGACCTTTAAAAGTATGTGTGTTATAAAATTGAAACCTTGCAAAATATATTTTCTGCTTAATTGAAGTACAACAAAATTGTTTTCAGCTTCATAACTTGGCTCAATTCCATTTTATAAGGTTTTAAAGATATGCAAATAGGCCTACATTTCCTAAATTTTGAAAAAAAAACATTGATATGGCTCAAAATTCAACTCAAATAACAGGAAGTGCATTTTAGAACTAAAGGTAGAGAAATTCAACTAGCCTAGTAACTAAAAATTAAGGTAAAATGTTGTTTTGTCAAAATTTCAATAGGTATAGACCTGTCATGTAGACAAATTTCAGGGCCCTCTAGAGGGAGAAGGAGTAGAGGTGGGTACTTTAAAGTACCTTCCCAGGATATACATTAACCTGTAGACCCATCCCTGAAAGTTTCATTTTCCTAACCTAAACCCTTTCCAAGATAGCAAGAAGTCAATTAACTAGAATTTTACCAAGACAATTAGCAAAAATTGGTTATCTGGGCATTGAAAGGTAGACCTAGGCCTACCATAAATAATAAATTCTATAGGCATTGATTAGCCTACATTACAAAAACAAAGCAATAGCCTCTTATTTTTCAGAATTCATATAGTCTAGGCAGCCTATAGACCTCATCTAAACCTGTCAAACATATGACCTTCTAAGCCTACAGCAAAAAAAGGATAGGGTGAAATCGTAGTTTATTGATGTTTGGATATCTTGGAAAGGGGTTTGGTTAGGAGAATGAAAATTTCAGGGATGGGTCTACAGGCTAAAGTTTATCCTGGGAAGGTATTTTAAAGTACCCACGTCCACTCCTTCTCCCTCTAGAGAGCCCTGAAATTTGCCTACATGACAGGTCTATTACCTATTGAAATTTTGATAAAACACCATTTTGCCTTAATTTTCAGTTAACAGTTGCTTTTATCTGCCTTTAGTTCTGAAATGCAATTCCTGTTATTTGAGTAGAATTCTGAGTCATATCAATTTTTTTTCAAAATTTATGAAAATTTATTTGTATATCTTTAAGACCTTACAAAGTTGTGAAGCTAAAAACAATTTGTATTGTACTTTATTCAAACAGAAGATCTATTTTGAAAGGTTTCAGTTTTATAACACACATATTTTTGAAGGTCATCAATTCACTTTATATGAAAGCCAGTTATACTGTTTGCTGTAATCTTATTGAGCCTTAATTACACAGCCTAGTAGGTTATTTACCTCTGGGGAACAGTTTATAAATAAATCCACAAATTATTCCCACATAGGCTATTTTCAGTTAAATCCACATGAAACATAGCCTACATAAAAAGTAGAAAAACAAAATCCTTCTCACCAAGCCATGGACATTCTCACCAAGCTGTTAACAAGGAAACGACGAAGAAGATAAAAAGACTACCTACAGACAAGAACGGGATCAGTTAGTTTCTGAATGTTGTAGAAAAATCAAAGAAAAATACACTTAGGTCTCTAGCCTCCTCGAAGATTTTTAAATTCAGGAAGTGGATGAAAACACGTGCGTTTATATTCTTTTTCTTCAAAGTATCATTAGGTAGCCTTCGTATCGCTGTTCAATGTCCCTGGAAATATTTGATTACGACTGCGTATGCGCTAAAATTCTCCAAGGCGTTCAAAACATCGCGCTGAGAAATTTCCGTTCAGCACATGATCTCGCAGGCTTCAGAAAATTTTAACGAACATTTTATCCGCAAAATGATTGATAAGAAATACCAACATTTCGTTACGTTTTTAACACAACGAACCATGCGGGATCCAAAAGCTTCTCTAACCGTCTTTAGCCTTTTCAGAAAAAGTTGGCCGAGCAAAAATAGGTTTTTATTCACCAGATTTGACTTTTTTAGAAAAGCCCATTCAATGCAACTGCCTTCCTTATTAGCCTTAACAGAGACTAGAACGACCTGAAAACGTACAAAAGCTAGACGACTGCACTTGAAAAACCTATCCAAAGAGCATGGTTAACCAATATCGATCATCCATATTCTTTAAGCCAATCTTTAAGACACTTATTCTCGAAAACTATCCAACTTTTTGTAACTACTGTCACCGATTGCAGTCAGTATGTATTCACGGTAACTACGCAGGCAGAAAGGGCTTAAGATACTTATGGGTTTTCGAAATTGGGACAAAGTAGTGCTCGGGGTATTTGAATGGTCTTTATTTTGAATTTTTTGAAAATATCCAGAACTAACGAAGGAAAATCTGCAAAAGTGTTTTCATGTCAACTGCCGTATTTTCAGGGTCCAAACCTACCCATGATATTAGGAGCTGGGTCAAGCACTCTAAAATAATTTACGGATATATATTTTATTAAGTATCAGGACTATATAAATTGAACATAAGCATATGACATCAAGTTTCTTATGCCTGAAAAAGAGAGAAGTTAAAGAGAACTTTTAATGTTACATATGGTCTGGATGATTGTAAGTGGCGTTTGTTGATTCTATTGATGATTGATGAAAATAGTTGAAATTTTCTCCTTCACCAATCGGCTTGAAACTTATAAGTCACATAAACACAACCAAGAGAACCTATGTGAAGACAGAAAATACTGAATATTGATTTGACTTTTTTTTTATTTGCACCATCCAAGATTATTTTTAAGACAACGAAACAAAGCTCTTTATAATGACCAAGATATGTGTTTATCTTAACTCACTATCAATTACAACCAAATTAAACATTTAAAAAATTCTTTTTTTTTAATTTAATGAAGTAAGATGGATGGTCTAATCAACAGTTTCTGTAGAGCTGTTTCCGTCAAATGGAACATCAAGACTATACTCATTTTAATATGTATGATCAAAACCTTCTTTCCCTCCTCTCTAAATTTTATAGTAAAAATATTGGCAAAATATAATTGCGCAGAAGTTCTATTACAACACTAAGCCCAATGGCTCTTGCGTTTCCCTGAGAAATTTTTTATTCATTTTTTTTTTTACAATTAGGGCTGAACAGCAGAGTTTAACTTTGGTTCTTTTCTGTATTTCATTTAGGCATGCATTATTGGTTACCGGGTTCAATACCACTTGGCCAACTGAAGGTAAAGAAGGAAGATGAAGAAGCGCCTTTACTCTTCCGTTGCCAAGACGCATCACTGATTTTAGTACTCATCGGTAAACACTAGTGGTATTAATATTTGTGACGTAACAGTAGAAGCAAAAATGTTGTCCCTTCTCTTACACTTTTTTTTACAGCGCCTTTCTCCCTTGCTCTTTACCCACTTTAGCCTCTTCCTAGCTAATTTACCTGCAATGGGTTTCCATCCCAAAATAGCATAACATTTGTAGGCATGAATACATAATGATTCTGAGGTAATAGACTTGAGATTTTTTACAGGATTTTGACTCTTGTTGATAGAAGAGTATTACCAAGTGCTGAAAACCATGTTGTGACCCAAATCGGCTCTAAGTTGCACAAATCCAGGGACTTCTTGCTGTACAGTTCTAAGCCAACTTAAACGCTATGGTGTAGACCTAAGAATATCCGTTGGTCTCCTTCATGTATTAGTTCTCGTACCATTGCTTTTCCTGAGGTCAAAATAATTTCAATGATTTAAAGTACATGAAAATTGCAACTTTGAATGTTACAACGTTAAAAAACAACTATTTTGTCTGCATTTTCACTTAACAAATTCAGACGCTTCAAACTGGCCTTATTAGGTGTTTCAGAAACTCAAATTTCAGAGGTAGTAAACATGAAATTAGGTGATATAAATTTTTTTACTCAGACAGGAAGGGTGGAGTACATAGACAAGGAGTAGTACTCATGATGCATAAGGAAGCAGACAAATCCTGTTCAGGCTGGGGAGCTATATACAATAAAATACAAATTGCTCATTTATGACTAAAAAGTGCAGGATATCAGTCATAGTAATATATGCCCTTGTAGAGTCAACTGACAAGAGATAGTAGTGACTCCAATAAAATTTGCTTACAGTTACAGGAACAAATAGAAAGAACCCAAGGTAGAAATATACTGTTTTATTTAGTGATTTTAACGCCAAGGTCAGTAGAAATAGGGACAAATACTATCCTAGCCTAGGTAAATTTGTTGTAGGAAAAGGAAACAGTAATGGCTACAGACTGCTGCAATTTTGTAGGTATAACAATCTAGTCTTTACCAATTCAGTCTTTGGTCATAAAATGGCCTATAAGTTAAGATGGTATTTACATGACGGTAAGACAGCTAACTTTATTGATTATTTTATTGTAAACTGAAGGCTGAGTGTATCAATACAAGATACTAGGGTATATACGAGTGCTGTTATTGATGTTACGAGTAAAGATCACCATCTAGTAGTGTCTAAGGTTAATCTAAAGCTGAAAAATCGGAAGGGCAACTATCTTCCCGGAACCCATGACGTTGGTAGACTCCAGGAAGAGATTCTAAGAGAAACTTTCCAGGAACAGTTGAGCACTAAACTGGAGAGTTTAAAATTTGAAAATGTTGAAGATGGATGAAATAATTCTAGAAAAGTAATTTGTGGTGTTACTGATAATGTCTTACGGAAAAAAGTTAGGAATGCAGCGAGAAATATAAATAAAAAGGCATTGTATTTAATAGAGAGGAGGAGGGGCTTGAACAGAAATTATCTGAGCCATAGATCATATGAAAATAAGAGGAATGTAAAGGAAGTGGAGAAAACAATAAAATATGAACTAAGGAGGTGTGGAGTGGAGGCCATGGATAAAATTGCCGAAGATTTGGAAGATGCAGCTAAAAAGATGAAGAAGTAAAATACTATGCGGGCATGTTAATAAATTGAGAGGAGTAGTCAATCTGTACTTGTTCCAGTTAAAGATAGAAACGGAGACACAATTATTGATAAAGAAAAAAATAAAGAGAGGTGGGCAGAACATTTTGAAAATGTGCTATAGAGGTACAGGAAAAGATATAGAGGAGAATTAAAAAGTCTTCGACACCTTGGATGTGAAGGAAGATTTATTTTGTGAGGAAGAATTAGTGACAGTACTAAGAGGATTAAAAAATAAATAAGGCCATGGCGTTGATAGTGTGGTAAATGAATTTCTTAAATATGGTGGCAATGATGTAAAAAATAAGTTATTAAAGATTATGAATATGGTTTTTGAAAAAGGGCAAGTACCTAGCGTTGTAGGAAAATCCTAATTAAGCCCCTGTATGAAAAAGGTGACAAGAGTGTAGGAATTATATAGGCAAATTAAATAAAAAAAACAAGTTTTTTCAACTGAAAGTAAGGAGTGACATCAAAACTTAAAACGCACAGAAATTACTTCGTATATGAAAGAGGCTGCTTCCTCATCAACGCCCCGCTCTTTACGCTAAAGTTTGACTCTTTCTCTCAATTCTTCTTTTTAAAACAGTAAAAAACTTTAGCGTAAAGAGCGAGCGTTGATGAGGAAGCAGCCTCTCATATACGAAGTAATTTCTGTGCGTTTTAAGTTTTGATGTCACTCCTTACTTTCAGTTGAAAAAACTTGTTTTTTTTATTTAATTTCTGAACGTTTTTGAATCAATGCATGTTTTGATTTTGGCTCTCCGCAGAGGAATAATCAAAACGAAATTTGCATATTTTTTTTTTTGGCTCAATGGCTTTCTCATAATTTTGATCGAATGATTTTGAGAAAAAAAGAGCGGGGGACGAAACCTAGTTGACCCCCGATTTTTTGGTTAATTAAAAAGGCAACTAGAACTTTTAATTTTTTACGAATCTTTTTATTGGTAATAGATTTACGTAACTTATAAATTAGCTTACGTAAAGAACTTTTGTATTCTCATGTTTTTATTACATATATGAGGGGATTCGCCCCATCGTCAGTACCTCGCTCTTTACACTAAAGCTTAAATTTTATCCCAATTCATTAAGAATGACCCCCTGAATCACAAAAGCCGTAGAATAAGTAGTTGAAATTACCGAAAATACTTTAGCGTAAAGAGCCAGGTATTAGAAGGAGGTGAGCCCCTCATATGGGTAATAATTTCTGTTTGTTTTAAGTTTTATTGCTGTTCCTTACTTCCAGCTGAAAAAGCTTTTTTACTTTTATTTTTTAATTGTTTTTTTTTTAAATAATGCTAGTAAATCCTGCTCTCCCTTCATGGAAATTTTCTTCTCCCATTACAAATTCTCGAAGGAAAGTTCCCCCAGCATATCCCCCTCTTCTCAACCCCTCCCCCAAACCAAAAAAATCCTCCTGAAAACACCTGTATACTTCCCAATAACCATTACTATATGTAAGCACAGGTCAAAGTTTGTAACTTGTTGTCCCTCCCACGGGGACTGTGGGGGAGTAAGTCGTCCCCAAAGACATAGTTATAAGGTTTTTCGACTACGCTGAATAAAATGGCTATCTCAGAATTTTGATCCGTTGACTTTGGGAAAATAATTAGCGTGGGAGGGGGCCTAGGTGCCCTCCAATTTTTTTGGTCACTTAAAAAGGGCACTAGAACTTTTCATTTCCGTTAGAATGAGCCCTCTTGCAACATTCTAGGACAACTGGGTCGATAAGATCACCCCTGGGGAAAAAAAACAAAAAAACAAATAAACACGCATCCGTGATCTGCCTTCTGGCAAAAAATGCAAAATTCCACATTTTTGTAGATAGGAGCTCGAAACTTCTACAGTAGGGTTCTCTGATACGCTGAATCTGATGGTGTGATCGTTAATATTCTATGACTTTTAGGGGGCGTTTCCCCCTATTTTCTAAAATAACACAAATTTTCTCAGGCTCGTAACTTTTGGTGGGTAAGACTAAACTTGATGAAACTTATATATTTCAAACCAGCATTAAAATGCGATTCTTTTGATGTAGCTATTGGTATCAAAATTCCATTTTTTAGAGTTTTGGTTACTATTGAGCCGGGTCGCTCCTTACTACAGTTCGTTACCACGAACTGTTTGATAGACTGGTTTCTGTTGGAAGCAAATTTCATAGTATTAGCATACATTTTAGACTTGGAGACGCTGTAGACAAAGTTTTAAGAGAAGAAAAGTGCGGTTTTAGCAAGAGTGGAGGATGTGTTGACCAAAAACTTTTAGGTTAATTATTGAAAAGTGCCTTGGTCTTCGAACACCTTTAGTAGTCAGTTTTATTGATTACGAGCAAGCGTTCAATTCAGCTGATAGAAGAGCCTTAACAAAGGTCTTATTCTTGTATGCCATAGTGATTAATGGTAATAGTGATGAGTGATTAATGCTATATGCGAGAATAACACTGCTGCAGTTAAGGTAGAAAATGAGGTTCGTAGCGGAATTTGTACTAAATCAGGAGTTAAGCAGGTATGTGTTCTATTTCCATTTATATGGGCCATTTTGATAGACTTTGTCTTAAGGAGCACGGAAAAGGCAATGGGAGAACACGGAATCAAATGGGAAAGAAGAACATTCCTGGACTTAGATTATGCTGATGACTTACACGTCCTAAATAAAAGAGTGAGCAAAATGATGAACTTCTAGAGGTTTTGCGAGTTACCCTTAACTCGAATTTTAGAACTTTAGAATTTTATTCAAGCATTTTATACATTATTTATTCAAGCATATTTAACAGGAATAAATATAATTTCAGTTCACCTACTAGTCTGACAGGATTAAACAACACCAGAATTAAACAGGTTATGGGCTTGCCTTCAACCTTTAAATATGCTGTTTACACAGCTTTTACAAGCACAGCCGACTTCCGGAAACCTTGGTACAGCATGGCGAACCTCCTCCGGGTATTGCGCCCGAACGTGGGAGTTCGCCATCCCGCGAAAAAAAAAATATAACAGCAAACCGATGACAATGACACGTTCAGAAGCTGCCAAAAGACAGGCAAATAATAAGAGAATATAACGTGAATTTACGGATTTTCTAGTAATCGTAATTAGACGTAGGCCTTCAGACAAAAATTGAACAAAATTCTAGATTAAATCATCAAAAAACGTGACCTAATCTGATATTTTTGGTAAAAGTATTAATCAAGGCCAGACATTTTAAAAACATACACTATCATCTGTCAGAGCTTTTGTAATCCCCTAGAAGTCCCCATATGTTTTTACATTATATTTTATAGAATTTGCTTTAGCTAAACGTGGGCTGGTCTCCCCTATACCAATCTTGATATTTGATTTTGCCCAACAGTAAACTTTTGAATTGATTCCCTAGAACAAGAAGCTGTTATTTAACTGCAATGTAATTTGTGTCAAATCTCTTTCATGGTGTTTATGTTTTTTGGAAATTGAAAGTAAGATAGTGGGTCTATTATACTATAGCATTGCGGGAAGAGTAGAACATAGAAAATGCCAAAGGCCGAGTTTTAGCAAAATATAGAATGACTAGTTTATAGACCTATATTAAAAAGACCTCGGGACGCTTCTATAAGCCCCCCTCCCCTCCATAAAAAATAGGCTACTCCACTCTAGACAAGATGCTGCCTATGCCCATGGTTCAACACACCCCACAGCATTCTCTATTCCTGAGATACTGCAGACATGCCATTTTGACAACCAGAATGCAGATGGTGTCTTTTAATTTAGTTCAAGATCCCATTCAACATTTCCTAAAAATTTCAACTTAATACCTCAGCAGTTTCTGAGAGATTGCAGCTATGCCCAGTAAGAACTGGATTTAGTAACAACTAAAGGCTCATAGTGTCCTTAAGTTCAACATCCCCCTCAACAATATCTGAATATTTCAACTTGATGCCCTTCCTTAGCTTCTCTTGAAATATTGAAAATATGCCGTTTCGACAATCTGGATGCATAAAGTGTCTTTTGATTTTGTTAATGTCCCCTTACGATTCCTTGAAAAATCAAATTAATACCTGCAGACGTTCTTGAGATCAATATAAATACGCTCAAATATGCTCTTTTGACAACTTGGATATACCTGGAGTCTTTTGATTTACTGCAACATCCTCACGATATTCAATGAAATTTACAATTTAGTAACCTTGGCCATTTGTAAGACGTTGCAGATAAGACCTTATGACAACCTAGATGCACTATGCTATTTTGACAAGCAGGATGCCGTTAAACTCTTTTGATTTAGTGGAAGTGTTAGTTGCAATAGTAGAAGTTCTATTAGTAATTACAAGCATAGTCACTAAATCAGTAGCAGGGCTAATAGCAGCAGTCATAGTCGCAAGCAGCAGCAGCTTTGTAGTCACGAGTTGTGACCACGCAAGACAAAGCAAAGCGAAATCAATGTACGACAAAAACCCATACATGCGCTGAAAATAAAAGTGACAGCAAAGTTAACAAGAAATCAATGATACACAACTAAGTCAAGCATGGTAAAGCCAGTATAAGATGCACATTTCTACCAGGCAATTTCAGAAATATCCAAAACCGACACAAAAAAGAGAGGAAAGTGGAAGGTAAACAATAATCGGAAAACTAAAGCGAGGGGTTATACAGTATAAGAAGTGGTGATTATTAAAACCAAAAAGAGACGAAGGAACCATACTTATGGTTTATTCGTAACGGTTTTGATGGAATAAGTCTTCTTCCTCAATATTTTTTTTTTCATTTAGATGAAGAAACAGGAGCGATCTTACTTATTCAGCATTTTATTTTTCCGTATCAAAGAGAAAGCAGCAGAAAGGATGAAATAAACGATGGGATTATTTGTTTTTACTTCAAAGTATTCATTGTTAAAGCAAACTGACGTAAGTTAAATTCTAACATTTATTCGATAAGCAAAATTTAGTGAAAAGTTCACAGAAGTCTGCATAAAAACAAGTTTTGCGCTGCATTTCTGCTTGTGCAATGGCCATGAATTTAATCCACATGAAGATTGGATATATTTTGAACCTCTGACCATACAGACAGCTCTTTGCCAAATTTTGGTTATAATCAGGTGCAACAAGCCTACGTTTTTACCAAAAACCATTTGTGATGAAAACCAATATCCTAACCTGGAAGCCTTGTTTATGAGGCTCAATGTGTCATGTTTTCTCTGGAGGTGCATTTTATGACCTTTCAGTTATTCTGAGGGAAGGCTATCTTAAAATTTTAGCATATTGGCACAAAATAAAGTACGAGAGGAAATTGTTTGCTCCCTAATCAATTTTGGCGCTTAAAAGGATCATATATGACTTCAAATTTATGATTGAATGAGCTCCCTCCTAACTTTCTACGACATCTCCTTCTATGTAGAAATTTACCAGATGAAAAAGCATCATGAATAAAAGGAATATACCTTCCTATTAACGAGGAAAAGTAGAATAAGTGATCCGGATCCTGTATCGGCTTACTTTTAAGATATGATCTAGTCAAATCTTCATAATTAGAACAAAAAAAGGGTCCCTAAATACCTAATGTTCTTGCTCCGGCTAGATAACACAGGCTCTTTACTTACCTGACGCCACCATTCAACATAGTGAATCTGTGTGCTGAACACCTTCCGAAAAGTTAAACGCATTTTTTTTTGTCACGGAAAGTGTTTAATTTTGCCTGATGAACAGTAATTTCATTTGAAGCTCTAAAAGTACTTTGAAATATAATCGTTTTAACTTGTCATGGGTTAATCTACATAAAGAGTAAATCTAATTATGTTTGTAAATTAGTGCACAAAAGCATCAACTTAATGGAGAGTACTAGAAGTTTTCTCAGGGGAGGAGTTCGATACTCAACAAATTTTCCAGGTGCCGTTCTTCGGACCAGCCTAGGAGAATAAATATGTCCCCCTGAGGGTTCTCAAAAAATAAAATGTGGTTTCATTCTGTATTAATATGTTAATTTATTTTGACAGACACTTTGACTCGTAAAGTGTTTTCTCATCGATGCCCATTCATCAAAAACAGTTTTACAGAGGATGCTTTTAACCATATAGAAAACAACAATCTTGTCGCAACTTTTTTATAAAAATTTTATTCACTCAATACTATTATATTTTTTCCAGCGCTACCTTAAGAGATAGGAGAGCAGAAGTAAATCAAGGGCAAATTTCCCGAGATTTGTACAACACAGAGTTATCATGGCAAAAGTACTGTTTTCAAAATAAATTAACAGAAAAAACCCTGATGGTGGACAGTGGAATCATTCACAATTAGAATAAGTGAATTTACGGGCAAATATTGCAATGCTTTCACCTTTAAACACCCTGCTCTAAAAAATAAATGTTGGCAGTAGATTCTCATACACAACTATTAGAGATAATTGGTAATAGAATTGGAGACAATTGGTAATATGAGACAATTCTTAGGGATAACTTGGCACTGGACGCAACAGAATACAGACCAGTACAGGTGATCATTACCCCACCTATGTTTGAAAAAGAAGAAAAAAAGATACAGATTTTGGACAAGACCATTGCTGCAATTATGTGGTATTTTTGAACTTAGGTATATGCAATCTAGCTTGACAAATTAACAATTCAATGATACAATGGTGCAGACGGAAGAATTTAAAATAAATATAATATTTACTAGTCCTACAGTCTATCAAGTTTTGCTTCAATTTTTTTGCCTTAACTTTCGTCCAAAGAACAACGTAAATAATTGTTTTAAGTACATGCTAAACATTAACATCAGTTCTACTTCAGGCATGCATAATTTTCTACTCCCTTTCATTATCTTCCAATGTGTCAAAATTTTTCAGTCAAAGAACTGAAATAACCTCGGACTACCTGCTGATGCTTTTTGGCCGAAGACAACAACCCTACTAAAATTCTCCTTATTGATTTATCTTTGCCAATGAGAGAATAAACGTGCTGGTGCCCTAGATACGAAAAAACAGATTCAGCTTGTTTTTAATTAGTTTGGTCCCGGTGGCAACATTGTGCAGAAGCACCTTTAGAATAACCCAAGAGATTTTTACACCAGAGTATATTAGGTAAAAATGTAGACATGCTTAAAATCCCTTCATAAATACTCTCGCATACTCCTGGGGGAAAACGGGAGAAACATTATCTTATTTCAAACAGTAAAGAAAGTTTAATACTGAAGACCAGTCACGACTCTGGGCCTGGGCAGGGGGAGGAGGGCAGCTACCCCCAGTTTTTTCGACATTAAATTATTGTTTATCTTGTATTTTTACGCTCCTATTAAGATACTTAATTGACTAGAAATTGTCAGAGTTGTAATTTTGTATACCTTGTCCCCTCCCAGTTTATACAGCCTAAACCGTTGCATACGTGTAATTCGTAGCTTCATTTCTTTGACTTGTTAAGAGTATTAGTCTTATTCTTCCAAGCTCTCTGTAGACTAGGTTGGGAAGATTAAGGTTGATGTTCCGCCCATAGAGAGAGCTTTGGGTATCTGGGGTGCACCACAGGCACCTTATCCGTCCCTAAATCTTCAGGGAGAAGTCCGGCTGCGTGGCCTCACTGTGGCAGAAGGGTGGCAACAGCCCTGCCAAGCTAAACTTGACAGAAGCCGGCAAACACGCAAAAGAGGAGCTATCAGATTGGGGACCCTTCGGTTAAATATATTCCCCCAAACCGATAGAAATAGTAGAAAGAATTAGAAAACCAACTTTGGCTACGGCATTCCCAGCAAGCGATGCGTCGGAGCATCCGGCAACTCCCTCAGTGTGGGGTGCTGGAACTTATAATCACTGAAATACCCTGCGACCCGGACCTTCATAGCAGGCGAATGCGAAAGATATTGCATAGACATTCTATGTGTATTTGAAAACCGGCTAAATAGAAATCTAGAAGATAAGCACATCAACACCCATGGCGGAAAACCCGAATTCCACCTTTTCAACTCCGGACATAGCGATGGCTCTGGTAATGCACGGGGTGGCATCCTCTTTGGTACTAGAGCAGAAAAATCCCTAGTTGAATGGCAGACAATATCACCTCGTTTGGCTAAAGCCAGTCTTAAAGGCCCCTGTTCAACATCACTGTCATCTCAGCCTGTGCACCAACCATAGCCGCGGACGAAAGTACAGTTGACGAGTTCTATGATGCCCTGATCCAGTCATTGAGAACAGTCCCAAACCGTGATCTACTCATCCTAGGAGGTGTTCTTAACGCCCACGTTGGAAGTCTCGAGACAGATCGCGAAAGAGCTTTTGGACAATTAGGATGGGGCGATAGGTGCGAGCGTGGAAGGAGATTCGTAGAATTTCATGAGAAGCATAATCTTGTATTGACAAATACGTTGTTACAACATAAACCATCCCAGAGGATCACCTGGCGCTCTCGAGATAGAAGAGCCGAATCTCAGGTTGATTACCTACTGATGTCCTCCCGATGGCGAAACTCTATACAGAACTGAAGACCTTACCGCGGAGCCGACATAAGAACGGCTCTAATCATATGCTGCTAAAAGCTTCCCTGACCTTAAAGCTCGCCTCAAAAAAACGAAAACAACCTCCTCCAAGATACGCCGTAGCATATTTCAGGATAAAGCAGTTGCATAAGAGGTCCACTTGAATTATCCAACCGTTTTGACATCCTATCCATGGACGATCTCTAAAGAAGTCATTGGCAGGCAAAAACGGAAGCGGAAAAAGTGGATCTCAGGCGATATCATCAAGCTATTAAACCAGAAACAACAGATCGAAAGTACCAAGTCCAAAGTGTTCAAAACGCTGAGAAAAGAATGCCATAATTCCCCCCGCCGCGACTGACAACGCTACTGGGACCACGCGGCAGCAGATATGCAGAAGGCTGCAAGTTATTCAGATACAAGAAAGCTTTAACAACTACTAAAAGAAGCAACTAGGAAAAGTAAACAGACTTCAGCTGAAGTGAGAGGCAAAGATGGAACGCTTCTGTCAAGGAAAGATAGCATAATTGCAAGATGGCAGTACTACTTCCAGAAGCTGTTGAGCCCCAGTCGCAACATCCCTTCAACTCAAACGCCTTCCAATAATAGCGCCACTACACTTCAACCAATCAAGCTAACTCCAGCTCAACAAGCCCCATACAGCAACGTCAATGTTGGCCCCCTCAATACAAGAGATCAAAGAGGCAATCGAGAAGCTGAGGAATCACAAGGCGTCAAGCACTGACTCCATCACAGCCGAAGTTCTAAAAAGCTTCTCCTATTCTCACTGAGAAACTCCAGACGCTCTTCTGATCAATATGGTCCCATGAACAGTTTTCCTAAGAAGGGCAAGATTCAGTTATAATGCCAGTGTTCAAGAAAGGCAACCGCACTGAATGCAAAAATTACAGAGGAATCTCAATAATCAGAGTTGCGGGAAAGATCTTTGCTACGATCCTGCTTAACCGATTCCGCAAATTCCGCAACAAAAGAACCCACTCCAACTAATCTGGTTTCCGAGCCGGCACGGGCCCTATTGACCAACTCTTCACCCTGAGACATATTTCTGAACATAAAGTCGAGCATCAACAAATCACTGTCTTCATCGACTTCAATACGGCATTTGATTCAGTCATGCGGGGAGACATTTGGATGGCAATGGAAGTGGATTGTGTCCCACCTAAGATCATACGACTCATTCAGGTTTACTATCAACACACAAGAGCCTGAATCCAGGTCAACGGAGAAATTTCCCCGCTATTCGATATCCCCTTCGGTGTGAGGCAAGGGTGTATACTCTCTACCGAACTATTAAATTTTGTCATCGATTGGGTAATGAAAAAAGGAATGCTAAACATCGAAGGAATCAAGGTTAGCCCTGATTTCAATACCACCAACCTGGAATATGTCGATGATGGTACTCTTCTTGGCTAATCCGTTTGTGAAGCTCAGAGCATACTTCTGGAAGTCTCGGAGGTTGCTGCCCCAGTGGGGCCCAAGAGTAATATTGACGAGGCTAAAGATATGTTTAATACCCCAGATATGAACTCTACACCTATAATACTTGACCAAAGGCTGATTGAAGTTGTCAATAAATTCAAGTGTCTCGGATCGTACATCTACGCCAACGCCGGATGTAGTGAAGAAACCTAATTTCGCATTGCATCAGCTTCCGCTGTCTTCGCACAGCTATGGAAGCCACATAGCAAAAGGAGGGAAATCCACAGTAGAACAAAAATTCCATATTTACGATGCCCCAGTCCAATCTGTCTTACTGTACGGCTGCGAGACATGGCCCTATAAGTCACCGAGGAACACACCCTCAACACTTTCGAACACAGATGCCTGAGGGGCATACTGGGGTTACGCCTCATAAACCGAATCCGAAATATGATCATCCGCCAAAGATGTGACCAGAAGTACGACATCACAACTATCATTCGACGCCACCGCTTGTCCTGGTTTGGCCATGTTTGCCAAAGACCGACCAAGAGTTTTGAAAATCAAAGTCTACACTGCAAACCAGTGCCTGACTGGAGGACAAGCCAAAACTTGGCTCAACACCGTCAGATCTGACCTCGAGCAGATAGGCGGTTTCCGCAGGCATGGTTGCAGATGGGACCCTTGACAGCTTGAAATTGTCACCCCATTAACCCAAGACCATAACTTGTGAAATTCAAGAGTCTGTCTGTTCTTGCTGCAAGGGAAAGCTACATAGCTTGTGGTCTGATCCAAGTACAAGTAAGTACGTAAGTACAAGTAGTCTTATTCTTCCTCTGCACCGCTATGCTGATTAAATCCTATTTTTCGGTCTTTTCCTCACCATCATCAGTAACTAAACAATTTTTATTCCTATTTAAACTACCAGAGATAAGTCTTATGCATCAAACTTTAATTAAGTATACAATTCCGCCATACCATTTTTGCAATCATTGATAGCAGTGAGAAAATGTGAGGGTATGTTAACGAACCCACAAATTGTACTAACTTCGTTAAAAAAAAAAAAAAAAAAAAAAAAAAAAAAAAAAAAAAAAAAAAAAAAAAAAAACCAGCAACATAAGGCCCACCCTACCCTGAAAGGCAGCTACCCTACTTAATCATGGCAAAATTCTCCTAAGCTAATCTACGCCCATATTGTACCTATTAGATTTCGAATGTCTAGGAAAAAAATTGATTAATTATCACCAATAGAAAAATTTCTCCTTTAATCCAATCATTAACTTAAATTACGTCAATTATTCAATTTCCACTGGAAATTTTTGTTTTATTAGTAGTCACTAGACGCTACACTGCAGTGGTGCTTAAATTACGTCAATTATTAAATTTCCACTGGAAATTTCTGTTTTATTAGTAGAGTCACTAGACGCTACACTGCAGTGGTGCTTATAGTTTTCAGTACCAATCTCTCCATTTTAAATCGCCAAAGATCCAAGCTTCCCCTCCTCTTTAGTCTAAGGTTAACTATACTAAAGCATGGTCTTATTTATCCATATTTTGCTTGAATCTCACAGATGACTTTGTGATTTCGAACCACAAAAACGGTGATCTTAATAAAAAAAAAAAAATACGCAAGAGAATTACACACATTAACAGTAAATAGGGACTCAAACTACATAGTCGTCGAATTGAAGTAATTGCAGTATCACATAGAAGCCCATAAAGATTGTCGCAAAATATAAAAATGAAAATTCAAGCTGGCCTATAAGAGGACAGAAAAAAAAAATATACGTTGTCTAGCAATTCCTAGCTTGAACTAAAACGCTGTTCTTCATCCAGTTTATTTCTATAGCAACAATAAGCAACAAAGCTGCTAGTTTTTACTTTAAAAGCGTCTTTACTTTCGTTTTTTTTTTTTTTTTGCTTGGCGACGCTATATTGTCCGCGGCACTGGTAGTTTACAACTGACATTCCAGCCATGCTAAAACCTCAAACATCCAGTTGTCTATTTGATTTGGCTGTCAAATATTTGCCCAAGAAGACACCAA
Organism: Artemia franciscana; assembly: GCF_032884065.1. NCBI lineage: Eukaryota > Metazoa > Arthropoda > Branchiopoda > Anostraca > Artemiidae > Artemia > Artemia franciscana. The sequence goes on along the minus strand of NC_088866.1, from coordinate 35,522,067 downwards.
TATCTATCTTAAAAGAAGAAAGAGAAACACGCTAAAAATATTTTATTTTCATTAAAGAAAAATGAAGAAAAACAAGTTACAGCGAATAGGCTACATATGGTTAAACTTGGACTGTGCCATTACTAAACGAACGGTTAAATTAAATTGAAATAATTTCGAAAACACTCTTTCCACAAAAATCCAGGCATGGAAACAAAATACTTTCTCTGTCACACTGTAATATCAAGGGAAACTAACGTTTGCCTAAGATTAAAAATGCATCCTGTTACGTTGAATGTTCCTAATCTGGAATTGGGTATTCAAGATAATTTAGGGGGGGGGCAAAAATATCTTTATCAACATCTAAAGTAGGGGGAGGAGGAAAAAATTTTTGTTTAAGTTTTAGACAATAATACTAAAAAAGGATTTTCATTGAAACTATCCCCCAAAAAAGGCGTTTTTCAAAATCTGGAGTTATGGGGGAGCAAAAAAAAGAGAAAAGTTCCCTCCCATCAACTGACCCCACTGTGGGAGGCACCATTTGAAGCTGACTAAATTCAGCGATATAACATGATAATATCAAAGCAGCAAAATGTGCATAACTTCAAAGTAATAAACAATTTCAACTAATAAAAAATAATATTGAAAACAAGACATAACACACTTAGATTCTCATGCGAAATTCTTGACAGGCTTCACTCTCCAGTACGAGATACCATAGTAAACGTTAATGAGCCGCAAGTGACCCGCAGAAAGTATTCTAGTGGGAATTTCTGTAAAATCACTGAGCAAAAATACAGGCGTGTCGGTAAGCAAATTTCACAACTTAAAATTTCCGTGGCATAAAGACCCTATGTTCCTTCAGTGAGCCTTTACGAAAACAAGTGATCTATGTGTAGTTTTCAAAAAGTATGCGACGATCGCGCACATTAATGAATTAGAAATTCTTATAGGGCCGTCTATACCTTTTTTTTTTACGGAAAGTATTCTAACAAAGACGTTGTACATCGATGCTAAAAATTTATAAGAAAACAGAAAAAGTTTTTCAACGTAGATTTGAAACAATTTTCGAATGTAATTTAAAAGTGCCAACAAGAGTCCTTGAAAATTATTATATTGCGAATATGATATAACTATATCAAATACACATATAACTGTTACAGATAAAACGTATGGCTTACATTTTAGCTTGAGTTAATGTATCAGCTAGCAATAAAAAAGAACTGGTTCTCCCGAAAAAAAGGAGAAAAAACAAAGTTGAATCCATAAAAAGAAATCCCCAAAAAGTATTCAGATAGCTTTTAAATGATTCCAGATTACGGATATTCGACAAAATGATCCCTTTCATAAATAAAAAGAATTATCGTTTCTTTATTTTATTTTTTTATTTGGAACATACCTTGAAATCTACCTCCGGGTTTCAGAATGAGATGTTCGTCCAATCACCCTTAATATTCCATGGATTTGTCCTAAACAAGATAACATGTACCATATAAAACTCAGTTTAAACTAAAAGGCAGAAAATGAAGTAAATTTTGCTAAGTATACGGAAACAAAGAATAAAATTTGTTAAAACTAGAAAAGAAACAAATATTCTGTTTTTTTTAAACAATTTTAATTTTAAAATAGTGTGGTAATTACTTACCCTTTCTAGTGGCAAAAGAAAAAATAACCAAGTAAAAAAAAAATACGCCAAAACTATCCCGGTCTACCACTTACTATAGGAGTCATTTCTTACAACTACCCCTTTTCTCGCCATCATAACTAATTCAGGCTAGGACAGACGGGTACCCAATTTTGAGTTAAGGGGGAGTTGAGCTTGTACTCAAACATGATTCTGGATTTTTTTGAACATGCTAACGCCTGCATAACGTCAGGTTGCGGTATCTTCAGTAGTAAGGATGCCCAGCAACGCCGAGATGCACTATATCTCTATTTGTTAAATTTATGTTACAATTGGCTTAGTTCCTCCGGGAACATCATACAACCTTCTGGACAATGTTTGATATATGGAGGTGCAGAGTACCAGATAAAGAACGCACATCTCAAACCATAAGTATCCGGATTTCTGTCGTGCACAATGCTTTGAATATGCAGAAAAATACATGCGTCTAAATTATCACCTATTTATTTATGAAGAATTACAGCATTCAATATCCATCATAAAATCAAGAAGATGCTATTTCTAAATAACTAACAGGTCTTGTATTAACTAATAAACCATTTAAACGGCATCAATAAAGCACGTAAATGCTTGCATAAATGTAATACATTTTTTCCGCTAACTTGAATATAGTACTTTGTGGCGCCTGGAGAGTGGTTTAAGGAAAACTTTACTCAATTCATGAACATTATGCGGACTTATGATTACTGCCATTTTTATTCTGTCTCTCCTAAATCATATACACGGACATCCAAAACTCGACTTTATGCATATGAACAGAAGTGTATCCGGTGGTGGCGTTCTATGGGATCAAATCAACCCCTCTCCGAAAGAACTACGATAGAGATCCTTCAGAACCTTTGATGACGTATAAAACATTAAGTAGACGTTTCATCTGCTTTGTCTTTATTACAGGGACAGGTAGCAAGCCTGTCACTCAACCTTGCCGCAGCAGAAGCCTCGAACTCTGCACTGCCAAACACAGCATGACTCCACTATGCTACCACAAGATTTGAAGGTACTAAGATTGTAAAAATTTTCTATAAAATTGCAAAGAAACGTGATATTTTACAATTGTGATTGAAAATTTCATTTTTCTAATAAAGAAATATGCAACTATAAAGGTATATATAATTTTTATAATTCTCTTGTTTTTTGCCCATGAGATTCCTACATATTTAAATGACTTTATGACAGTAAATATAAAGAAAAATTTTGAAAATTTCAGTTGTAACATTTTTACTGAAAATTAAAATTTCGCACTCAGTGTCAAAAGGAAACTATGCAATTTTAACGTAAAAGTAACGCAATTGCTAATGATGGTGAGGAAAAGTTGGCCGTAACTAATTAATCAATTAAGCGAGATTGAGCTGAGATTAGCAAATTGCATTGGCTGGACCACACCCTAGATTTAGAGAGCATTTCTCGATATCGTGGATCAGAAAGCCTTGGTGTCACCCAGAATTACTAAAAAAAAAGCAACTTTTAAATAAAAAGCAAAGCTATTGTTAAGAATAGTTGTTCTTGTTATGAATTCCACCTATCCCAATTTCCATGTCTCCACCTATCACATTCTTCACACCTGGAAACACAAACAAAATAAAAGCTTTAGAGGGGGAAAAACCACCAGTTACACAAATAAGTTTTCAGTTATCAATACAATTAAAATGTGATCATCCTAACCTCTATGTATCCAACAGTACAATAAGTTCAAATAAACAAATTCAAGGACAAAAGTTGCAACTATACAGCACATGGAAAACGATTGCAGATAAAACCCAACTGAAACTGGCAAATTGCGTTTTTATTATTTATGACACGAGAATAGTTCAATTTTGTGTATACAATAAACAACTGTAGACACACGAGTAATAAGATTAATCACCTGTATCTTTGAGGGTACTCTCTCAAGTTTGGGCTATATGTTCAATGCTGGCAAATGTTTAACCAAGTTCAACCTAAAAAGAAAAACAAAATTAAAAAAAAGATAGCCTTTTTTAAAAAGATGAATAACATATCTAAGCAAAACCACAGAGTAGTCGAGAAAAAAAACCCAGCAAAATGAAATGAAGAAGAAAACAGAAAGACCACAAGAATAAATGCTCATTAATGAAATACTAAATATTAATTTTTTTATTGTAATTGAAACTAAGCCAAAACAATAATACACTACAAAACCAGTTCCAGCCAATGTAGTCGACAAAATCAAACAAAAGCTAAAGTGGCAGATCTAAGGTAAATAAACTAAAAAAGTATTCTCTTATGGAAGAGAATTAAACAAATATTCTTAAAATACCGTTTGATTCTTATACATAGTGGGGATTAGAGGAATTTCTAAGGGGTTGGAGGAGTTTCGAAATATGAAGGAAGTATATTTCTGCTATCGTTATTTTTGCAGGAAAGGTGAGTGGGGAAGGGAAGCCGTCCTAAACGCCAATTCCGAGGGGGAATACATATCTGCAGGTACAATGTGATTGGTAAATGCCGTTTTTAAACACTCTTCATTATATTTTCCAAAGTCCAAGAAAGATTGAGGAAAGTCAGAAAAATGCACATAGTAAATACACAAAATGCAGTACAATTTCCTATTTTTCACTGCCTTAAAAAATAACTCTTCTTCGTCCTTTTCCGTTTTTCACCCCAATTGGACATTTGGTACCAATGAAGTAATGAAGCAGATAATAATAGGGTATAGAAATGTACTTGAGATTGGCTAAGGGTATTTAAACCCCCTCTTTCATTTCGAAGAAGCGACATTTTTGGCAAAACCCGGGAAAATGGACTAAAATATATAATACATCGGACACTGGTCCCTAGATTCACACTGCTGCGTACCAAATGTGAGATTTCAAAATAACATCTTCTTATGACCAAATATCTAGATGTCTTACGTTTTAGTGTTTTATTCCCAAAATACTCAAAGGAAGCGAAGACAACCACTGTCGAAAAGGAAGCAGAGAATGTCTCCTGACCTCCTCTGCGTCCGTACATGAATTGACTGCGCACGAACGAGACTCACACAGTTTGTTACATAAAAGACAATTTTGCTCAATTGGGACTGAAGGTGCAATTGGGTTATAGATCATCATCTATATCTACGATGGAAGAAGTCAGAATGGTTCAATCAAAATTTAAGCACGGAGAGTATCAAACGTAAATGGTTCGCCCATTGCACCTCAGGTTTTGGGAGAATATCACCCAGGATTTTCATATATAACCCTGCTAGAAAGTATAAATGTAAATCAGGTATTGTCACTCGTTTAGTTATCACTACTTTTTTTTTTACTTTTTATAACCAATTCTTTTGACTTTGATGATAGTAAAAACAATAGCATTGTTTGAAACAAAAATCATCTTACGATACCAAAAATAACTCTTAATTTATACAAGTTACAGCAAATAGTTCTTGAAGGAAGAGAGTTTGTGACTGCTTGATGTGAACGTAACAGACAAATGAATAAAAAAGAGATAAGTTTCCTATGGCAAATTTAGTACCTTAAAAAAAGACAAAAAAAACAAAACTGATTGCTTCCATTGGCATTCAGCAGTATTCAGATTAATGTATCATTTTTGTTTATTTTATTTTTTTACATATTACCCTTAGGCTTAGAGACAAAAGTTACATAAAAAAAGAACAAACCAAATTAAATGAAGTAAATTATAAAAGATACTTGGAGAAACCATATCAAAGGTACGATACCACAAAAATAATATTTATCACTGAGTTTAAAATAGATCTTAAGGTCACTTATTAATAAAACTAAAATTAGTTGAAAATGGGGCCCTTGATAACTAAGAAATCAGCACCTGACTGAACTTGCCCATAGACAAGGTTGAAGCTCGTAAGAAAGCTTTCATTACGGGAATAGTGTTACAACCAGATTAGTTGTTTTTCCTTACATATATATCCTAGGACGATGCTTCTAATCATTTAAGTCCACTTGTTTGAGTCACAATTCAAAACAGTTAGCAAGTTTCTAACCACTTCCACTCTAATAAATTATAGCAAATCAATGTCCGAAAATAAACGAAAATGCTAAAAAAAAAACTAAAAGTTTTTTTATTTACAAATTATTGTTTATAATATAATAAAATTTAATTTTTTAATTCTGCATTGCATAAGACCGTATCTAATGAAGACATTGGGCAGAAAGAGGAATCACAAGATTTCTGATTAGAATATATACCTCCATTTATCTGTTGCAATTATATTAGCTCATTTTATTTCTAACCGCAATGATTCTAAATTTTTATGATAGCCTAATGGAAAGGGATTTTCTGGCAAAAATCCTTAAGTTCAGTCATGCTCAAAAATAAACAAGCAAATCCTATTTCAGTACATGTCATATATTTTAATCTAATCTATTCCACCCTCTTCAACTTAGAAGCTGTTAAACTAAGCAAGAAAAATTATTCAACAAGAATATCTTTCCCGACAATAAAAAAAAAAAAAAAAAAAAAAAAAAAAAAAATCAACATGGCCATAATAACATCGGAACTAACAACACAATTGTATTAATACCAATCTTTACCTTGACATCAACCAATACGCTTTGGAGGCAAAAAACTTTAAAAAAAAAGTAGTCATTTGACCATTGCTCATGGATCAACTGTGTATTAATACAAAATAAATACCTGGAGTAAATTCATACTGATATCCGAGAAAAGCGGACGCTGTAATCACATGGAAAAGATGGTCCCATAGGGTCACTTATTTTCGGAGAAGATAACTTACTGGTGTACATAAAAAGACAATAAGTGAAAAAACAGACAAACCGTGAAAACAAAGCTGTTAAAAACCGTTCAGTTGAAAATTATATTATTGAAATGCCCAATTTTAATCAGTTTCATAGGGGAACTTTCAACTGAACATTTTTATTCTCTTTACTAATCTTTTTGTTTTATGATGGTTACTTAACTACTAATGAATTGCGCTCAATGTTCTAATTTAAGTTAAATTTTATTTAACTATACAGTAAAACAATAACTGTAAATTCTAAGTTTGAAGATCTGAAAACAAATTTCCCCTAATGACAATACACACTAGAGCTGCCATGAAGAACAATCTAAGAAGTAGCAAAAAAAAAACACATAGAAAAAGAGGGAGGAGTCTAACGGGGATTGGGGGTTATAAACAAACTATAAGTATAAAAGCAAAGGAAGTATATAAATCCAAAAAGACAAAAAAAAAAACAGATTTAAATAACATCAGAGAAGTTTAGGGTTTTTGACATTTTAAGATGACCGAATGTCCGTTTCATCTCTCATTGATGAAAGGACACATAGCAACCTAATTTCTTCTATAAGTGATTGACTAACAGGACCGTTCTTAGGGTTGGCATTTAAAAAAATATTTGCTGCGTGAGCTTGCCCTAAAACATTTCGATTTTAATTTTATTCCATAATATATTCTTTTTAAGAAATATGTTAAATCATGGTATCAAAAAAACTATCGATTTTTCGTTTCTTCTCATTTAGTTCAACTTCAGTATTAGAAAGAGATAGATATAAAAAAGTTCGTTCCCCAGCAGCTAAAAAAAAGAAAGTACTTTTCAACCAGCCAGCTAGTTGTATATTTAATTTTAGTTTCATGGATTTTCAAATTCCCTAAACATTAATTGCTTTTATTATTCATTTAACCGTCTTTAATATACTCTAACCTGTTTAATTTCCATTTGAGCGATAATAAAACAATTTATAATACTTATTGACTTTTTTCATACAAAGAAAAAAAAATATCCAAAGAAAAACTAGGAGTAACCTTTAAAGCTCTCAATTTAGGTTGTACATTGAAACCTATAAATTTTGGAAATCTACTAAAATAGCTTCAAAGTTTTTCCAAGTTTCTAGTTAGCTTTCTAAGTATTTAGTAAAAAAGCTTACTAAGCCTCTTTTCCTTACATTTACCAGTCAGAGTTAAATCCGCTAAACAAGAATGGGTTACGATTTGGAATATTATAACTGAAAATTTGAATAAAATGAAATTTGAAATAACGCACATGTTTCAATAGAGCTTAAGTGTGAACGCATCAGACAAAGCATAGTAAGAAAAATAAATAAACAAAGAATTAATTAAAACCTCTTCATAAAGTGGAAGCACTATAAAAGGTGGCAAAATCTCCCGTTCTCTTAAAATTGTCCTCTTGTTTGTTCTTCTTTATTTCATTCAGTCTTATCTTCATCTTGTTTTCTTTTCGGCAGTGAAGGTTGTTGGAGCTAGGACCAAAATATTCAGCTTTTTTCCGTGTCACCGATACAAATCAACCTGATTGACATAAACAACCACATAGGCTACAATCTATTTTATGTATCTATGGTCGCTAGGACATCTATTATTTTTTTTTTTTTAAGTTATGATACCAGGTGTTTTTAGATTTCTTTCGATGCAAAATGAACAAATTAGTGTACTCTAGGTTTAGAGACGAGTTTGTCTCAAGGGCCTACAATTCCTAACTTCCTGTAAAACGAATTTATGATTCTGAATTCTGTTTCTACATTGTGACGACATATTTTTTTTGCACTGTATCAAAATATGTAAGCAATATCACGATTGGGCTTGACCAAAAAAGAAATCAACATCAAGATTCGCCGGAGAGTCACCTTTTTTAATATATATTCCCAAATTTAATTCCCTTCTAATTTGAACTCTGAAGTTAATAAAGGTCAGGTATCGACAATCAGCTGAAACATTAAATATTATCCTACTAATAAAGGTGTTTTGCTGAAAATTAAACACTTCAAAGTCGGTTCTAAAAAATTGTCTGTTAAACATCCAAAACCAAACTTTGCCTTTTTTTTTTTTTTTTTTTTTTTTTTTTTTTTTTTTTTTTTTTTTTTTTTTTTTTTTTTTTTTTTTTTTTTGCAGTTTCATAAAGAAAAACCAACCAATTACATCAAGTTTGGATGTCAGAAAACTCTTCATAGAATAATAATAATTATAAAAAAAAGTTGGACCCTGGTTTTCCTTTTGTTTCTAAACCCTAATGAGAAAAGAAAAACCAAAGAGGTTTAAATTCAATCGATTTGGCAGAAAATTTTTCTGATACTGACTTCGAAATACGGCACTAGACCCTTAAAGTCCAAACCGGCGGTGCTGATCTCCTTTTCGAGACCCTTCAGCCAGGAAGTGCACTAGGGGATTAAGGGCCAGCAATTCTGTGCTTTCGCACACCGTTCCTGCTTACCTTCCTCAAATTTCTCCAGTTAACCATTTAGAGCTGGGTCGACTCTAGCTGAACTGACAGAATCATGTCACTGACCCCCATCCCAAACTTTAACCGACCACATCAGGAATCAAACCTCACCCTCGGAAGACGGATTGCAAAACCTAGCACGCCGAACACTCAGTTAGGACCTTCCTGATTCTAATTATGGTTCTCATTAACTTTGAATTAAAATAAAAAAAAGCAAACACTCCCTAAACCTAGAGCTGTCCTCTTTTTTTGTTGCCTAGTTGAGTGAAAAACTGCAACAAAACAACCCTTGAAACTTTTTTTAGTCTATTAAATACATTAATGACAGTTGGCAGGTAATGCTCATAATCATTTCCGAGCGTCACTGGTTTACTCTTCTGGGTACAAGTTTCCCAAAAAGCCAATCAGATGTTTAAAATCATATTTGTGCATTGAAGCATAAAAGGGGATTCAGTAAATTCTAGCACTTAATAGTTTCAAATTTAGATAATTCGCAAAGAAAGAGGGTTACAAATAGGCCAAAGATATAAAAATATAAAAAAAGTACCTCTGAATATTTATTTTTCATTGAATCACGTCAGTTATAACCGTGTACACAGGAATTCATTTGACCTATAAGAGTTACACTTACCTTTCGTAACAGCTAGACACTCTATACAAAATTTTTTCATCCACCTTTTAATAGCGGCGACGATCCCTCGAACGACTCCTGAAAATACCAACACTTATAATTTCTACCTGCTTTTGTTTATCATAAGGTCAACATTATACTAGAAACGGCTTTATACATTGTCAAAATGTTTTGGGGACGGTATGAGTTTTAACCAGAATATTTCACATCTTTTTATTTTCTTTTTGTAAAGAATTATGTCCCTAAAGTTTAATAGGAAGGAGTTAGTTGTTCGCAGAACCACATAAATTTATTTCTACAATATAATGTTTTAATGTACAATCAAAGAGCATATATAACTTAAGAGTGGAAACTGGGGTTAGTGTCGATAAAAAAGAACTCCGACACCATCTAACTTCAGGCATTTCTTTTTAGAAACTAAGATCAGACACTTATTATTAGAGTGACTTTGCCAATTACATAGAGAAAGCACAAGAAATACCAAACCCTAGATGCCACTGGTATTCTTTTTTTTTGCCGAAACCAGCACCAGTTCCATCTCTTGTCAGCTCTTCTTCTACTGTTTCAGCAAACGAGGGCTTTTCAGTCGAGACCATTCAGCCCTTTTGCTTTTGATTCCCTCTGTGAGATGAACAGAGCTACTGAAGTGGTTGCCTCTTATTTATCTTGAATCAACTTAGATTTCTCTCAGTGAATCTATTGATTCTAGGAGTTGAAATATAACAGGATGAACATTGAGTTCTAAGCACTGTGGACATGTACAGTCAGATACTCTTAGCTGACAGTGAAATTATGTGGTTTTTGAAGCGATTTGACAGTTTACATTGCAGGGTATACTGTGCAGACGTCAGCATATTACAATCAAATAGTCAATGGTCAATTTTTTCACTTTACAAATTACAATACCTGCAAAGAGGGGAAGAGGGAACTGAGCCACTTGAATTAGTGAACTGATATGAAAACACCTGAAAGCTTAGCCCACTTGAGCCAGACCGAATTCTATGATAAATTTTAGAAAGGTGCTTATTAGAGAAGGGAGATAAAATTGGATTATTCTTATTTAACAGTACCTCTGTTAATCTCCAGCAGTATATGTCTCGAATGGGGATTGGTCTCCCACTTGGCTGGTCCATATTTAAGCATTCTTTGCAATTTCATCCAACTTATGGTTACCAGTTATACCTGAGTGGCTTGGAACATACTGAAGGTAAGTTTTTATGCCTCTTGAAGCAAGATTATCGATAATGCTAAGACAATGAAAAGTGTCTATATTCATCTTATACTGAGAAGCTGAAGCAGCAACTTTAGGCTTGAAAAAGAGTCAGAATAAACTATAATATTTTGTAAATTAGCAATGAAAGGCTGATTATTCATGAGGTGCTCTAATTCCGTGATTATGGCATTTTACTCTGCAGACATAACACTACACTACACTTACCACCTTCTCATTCATTTTGGACCCATCAAAAAAAAAAAAAAAAAAAAAAAAAAAAAAAAAAAAAAAAAAAAAAAAAAAAAAAAAAAAAAAAAAAAAAAAAAAAAAAGGAAATGGTTTTATATGTAACTGTATTAATTTCAGCTATTTTCTCTGGACGAAAGCAAGGAGGGTAAATTTTTTAGTCCACTTTGAGAAATTATTGTTTACTGTGAGGATTGACCAAAACCATGGGGGGGGGGGGGGGGGGATGAATGTCGATGCAATAGACTTTGCTGGCACCGGTAATTTCTTCTGGGTTTTGGCATATTCATTTGTAATGCCTCTATGCATGGATGGATTTCTAATCCGGTTACGCAGGGTATGTGAGCTATTGGCTTAAGTTCTTGTCAGATAATTTATCAAAAGAAATTTTAGTCTTTCATTTATTATTGATAATCCACTCTCAGTAAGCAGAAACTTAGCACTTTTTGGTTCCCTAAGACCCAATATGAGACGGATTATATCATTTTGTGTAGTTTCAGTTTTTTGCACAAGCACCATAAACAATGAGCCAATAATCAATATGGGGTCTTGTATGTGACTTCTAAAATTAGAGTCAAGTTTTCTCATTACAACCCCCGGGTGTGGATAATAATCTTTTATTATTCTTATTTTTTCTTTGGCTTTTTTTGTGTGTTTGTGATTTGAAGGTGGAAATCAAGTTTTTGGTCAAGTATGAGCCCCACGCAATTAATTTGATTGTCCTCTGGAATAATTCGCCCATTTAGAGTTAATCTTGCATTAACATTATTTCGCTTATGGTGGAATCGGATGATTTTCGACTTGGTGGGTACAACGGGTAAATAAAATTTTTGAGAAAAATTTCCAAACTAGAAGTGACTTTTGCAACTTTGAATGTGCAAGCTCAAAGGTTTTGCCAGTTGCCCATACTACCAGATCATTAATATATTGTAAATTGGTGTGTGAGAGGTTCATTCCCCAGAGAAATAGGGAGAAGAGGAGGGAGCTCAGGACTGCACCCTCTGGAAGACCTTTGGTTATTGTAGTTTTGGGCGAGGAGGCTGAACCTACACAAAGAATGAAACTTCGATAGCTTTGAAAGTAATCCAAGACTTGCAAGTTTAGCTAAAAGAATGTAGTGGTCCATATTATCACATGCCCCTTCAAAGTCTAGGAATGCAGCAACTAGGACATTATTTTTAAATCGGGATTCATTTACTGTATTTGTTACCAATATAAAAGCATCTGTTGAGGAGTGGCGTTTCCTGAAACCAGTTTCAGTATAAGGTATCATATCATTCTTCTCAACGAGTCATATTTGGGTTTATTTGTGTTGCGAGAGCAACACTTTGGTTTTGTCCCGGTTTTTTTTTTTTTTTTTTTTTCCTATGCCGCCGATCTCAGCTTATTCCTGGAAACTGGTAAGGGTCTAACCTGTGCGGTTTTTACGGAAAGTGTGGACCTCAGGCCGGATTGATGAATATGACATTACATTTTGGAAAGCTCCGTAGAACTCTTGCCTGGGGCCAAAAAGGATGGTTTTTGCTTGTCCTCGAGCCAGAGCCTATGGTGTGCGAAGTGAAGTGGAGTTATATAGCCTATGTCAGAGAGGAGTATCTGAAGTTGTGCAGCCAAGCTTTCGTTTCATCAAACCATGTTTCTGCTTTCGAGTGGAAAGCTCCGTTCTAGCAGGCAAGCAGGCAGGCACCAGTTTCAAATTGAAGATGGACTAAAATCTATAAGTGTTAAATATATGCGGTAGTTCCCCGGCCCCACAGCCAATATATCTTCTTTGAGTGATAAATAGAAAAATTTACAGAAACAAAAAAGTGCGATTTTCCCACGGGTCCGAAAGTGCTGCCATCTATTGTTTCTAGCCATTTCTGTTCGTGATTTCAGCTGACTTTACCATTCTTTTTTTTTCTACTTGGGATTGCAATAGAGAAATGGTATCAGATATACCTCTTAAACTTTAAAAGTTCTCTCATTGCTAAAGAAATTAGAGCTTATCCTTTGCTCCTTTCTAAGTGGTGGTGTTAGAAAGTTGGCCTCCGGCAAAAAAGTCAACTTTTGAACTAAGACAGATAGAATTTTTTTTTCAATGACAATCGATAGACCTTGATGAGCTGATTAAAGTATATGTCATCCATTTTTTGTTACAAAAATTCCTTCATGACATACACCAGTTTGAAAGTTTCAAGGGGTTGACAACTTCAGTGGTAAGGTACACACTTGAACCAAAAATAGGCCGATACCAATTGTGAGATATGTAGGGGACTTCCAAGCAACAGTCGATTATTAGCTTATAATCATCTTTGGCAATGAGGGGTTTGCAACTTTTGCTGATTGGTGTACCTATTATCTGTTTCTGGTGTAATTGCTGGTAAGAACAACTTGGTTCCCGATTGTAAGACATGTAGGGGAGTTGTAAGTAATAATCGGCTGTTAGGCTACAATGACTTCAGCGATAAGGGGTTTGCAACTTTTGCTAGTTGGTGTACCCATTATTTGTTTCCGGTGAACTTGGATGTATATCACGGGAGAGGGACTTGTAAGTAAGAATCGGTTGCTAGAGGAGGTTCATCAGAGGCTAAAAATTTGTGCAAATTGGTGCACATCTATGGTATTTGATCCTGAAAAGTCACGAATAGCTTTATAATACCAACTAGATTATATAAGATAATGTTCCAAGTTTCCATCGGTCACGATGTCTACGATTGAAAAGGATAAAGTTCAACTGGCTGCAAACTCAATTTAGTCCCTTCTTCCGATATTCTTTTGCTGTTGTTTTTTCAACGCTGAAGAACTTGATCATGTGATTACTGATTGTGTTCTGCTTTGAATATGCCGTTTTGAATGCTTTGATAGTTTTGACAACTTCAGAATTTAACCGATAGCGAAGAAACAAAACCAAAGTGTTGCTCTCGCAACACTTTTATCGGCGAAGCCGGACAAAGGTTGCCGCAACACTTCACGTTGCCCAGGCCACGTAGGTCTATTTATCAGGAATGGGGTGGTGATGCTGTCATTATTTGATGCTAGCCTATTTGAGAAAAGAATTGCAAATAATTTTGACTTTTCATTATCATTATGATAAAGCTATTATTATATAATAGCTCATACAGGAGTGGGTTGGAAGATTTTTCCACAGATGTGGCTTATAAGTTTATGTAAGATTGGCTTACGTGTTTTCCTGGATAGACTATTTGCAAAGTTATTCCAGTAATTATATTTATCGTTTATTATAGCATTTTTGAGGCTAGCCTCAGGTTGTAATTTTTTAGATACGTAGTAGAAAAGGCTTTTTTTTAGATATGATACCTTAGCTACCTTTTTGGTTTTTCATTTATGTTGGTGCTCATTTATCCACCATGCTTTAGGAGTGTGTTTAGGGGTTGTTTTCCAGGATGTTGTCTTGGCGATAGCATGATTAGCTGTATTTGTTAGTGTGGATGCCAAAACTTCAACATGTGTGTTAGCTGTTACAAATGAAATATATGATCCCTGGGCGAGACTTATAATTTCGTAGTTGTGTTGCGAGAGAAACAGTTTGGTTTTGTCGTGTTTTTTTTTTTTTTTTTTTTTTGTTCCTAGCACCCCGATTTCAGCTAATTCCTAGAAAGTGGTAAGAGTTCGTAAAACTCTTGCCTGGGGCCAAAAAGGATGTTTTTTGCTTGTCCTTGAGCCAGAGCCTATAGTGTGTGAAGTGAAGTAGAGTTTTATAGCCTATGTCAGAGAGAACTATTTGAAGTTATGCAGTCTAGCTTTCGTTTGATCAAACCATGTTTTTGAAACGATGTTTGAAACCATGTTTTCTAGCAGGCAAGCAGGCAGGCACCAGTTTCAAATTGAAGATGGACTAAAATCTGTAAGTGTTAAATATATGCGGCAGTTACCGGGCCCCACAGCCAATATATCTATCGTTTCTACCCATTCCTGTTCGTGATTTCAGCTGAGTTATCATTCGGTTTGTCGCACTTGGGAATGCAGCAGAGAAATGGTGTCAGATGTACCTCTTAGACTTTAAAAGTTCTCTCATTGCTATAGAATTAGAGTTTATCCTTTGCTCCCTTTTAAGTGATGACGTTAGAAACTTGAACTACGGCAAAAAAAAAATCAACTTTTGAACTAAGACAGATAGATTTTTTTTTAGACAGCAGTCGATAGCTCTTAATGAGCTGATCAAATTGTATTTTATCCATTTTTTTGTAGAAAAATTTCTTCATGAGATGTACTAGTTTGAAAGCTTAAAGGGGTTGACAACTTCAGTAGTAAGGTACACAATGCAACCAAAAATAGGCCGAAACCAATTGTGAGATATATAGGGGACTTTTAAGCAACAGTCGGCTGTTAGCTCATAATCATCTTCGGCAATGAGGAGTTCGCAACTTTTGCTAGTTGGTGTACCTATTATATGTTTCCAGTGTTTTTGATGGTAAGACTAATTTGGTTCCAGTGACAAGGCATGTAGGGGACTTGTTTATTTTAAGATCTTTACAAATTAAAAACTTCAGCGTTTAATCGAAGCGAGGAAACAAAACCAAAGTGTTGCTCTAGCAACACCTTTCTTAGCGAAGCCAAACAAACGTTGCCGCAACACCTCACGTTGCCCACGAAACGTAGATCTAGTTAAGCTTAATTTTGAACGTAGTCCAATTTGCTTTAGTGTAAATATATTTGGGCGTATGTGGCATAACTCCAGCAGGTTCATTTAATGAAAAAACTATGGCAAAGTGGTCTCTGCAAAGGTTATCAATTATCAATTACCCGATAAAAATTTTAAGATAACCATTTTGTTCAGCATAGTCGAAAAATCTAATAACAATGTGTTTGAGGATGAATTAATCCCCCACAGTCCCCGAGGGACGGGCTGCAAGCTATGAACTTTGTCCGATGTTTACATGCAGTATTGGTTATTGGAAAGCATACGGACGTTTTCAGGGGAGATTTGTTCTGGTGGCGGGATGGGGTTACGTGGTAGGACCGTGGTAGGAGGAATTTTTCATGGGGGATAAGAGTTTTCCATGAAGGGGCACCGGATTTCCCAGCATTAATTAAAAAAAACGGTCAAAAGCTAAATAAATAAAAAACAAGTTGTTTTAAATGAAAGTAAGGAGCAACATTAAAACTTAAAATAAACAGAAATTGTTACGTATATGAGGGAGTTTACCCCCTCGTCAATAGCTCACTCTTTACGCTAAAGTCTTTTTTGTACTTCCAAAAGAGCTGTTTATTCTGATTAAATGACCTTTTTGATTAAGGGGTCATTCTTAAGAATTAGAACAAAACTTTAATTCTAGCTTAAAGAGCGAGGCATTGACGAGGGGGCGAACTCCCTCATATACGTAATAATTTCTATTCGTTTTAAGTTTTAATGTTGCTGCTTACTTTCAGTTGGAAAAAACTTTTTTTTTATTAAATTGCAATAAAGGCTGTAAGGAGAGGTCAATGTCTCTGGTCTTTTCCGTATTAGTGGGCCTCCGGATTTTTCACCAAAAATCAAAGAAAAATCAAATTTTTATCTAGAACAACAAACCGAAAAAAGGCCTTTTTCTTCTTTTCTAGCGCTTAATAGCTTATTATGATGTTTTACATTTATTATCTAGTTGGAGTAGAGCTTTACAGACAACATAAAAAAATCGTTGTGTCTATTGTTTTGTCAATGAAGAAAAGGGATGAAGAAAAGGATATTACCCCATCCCCCTCAGTATAAAATTTGACGTCCTCTAGACCGAAGTGTCTAGATGATTCTAAGGAAAGGAAATACAAAAGGTTTTTCAATGTGTTGATAAACGAAGGGAGAGTCTTGGGGATAGCATGATTATCTGTATTTGTTAGTCTGGATGCCAAAACTTCAGCATGTGTGTCAGCTGTTACAAGTGAAATATTATTTCACTTTTGTTTATGTAAATTTATATAAATTATTAAACAAATTGTTATAAATTATTATATAAATTGTTATAAATTATTTATATAAACTATATTTATATAAATTTTATTCAAAATAGTTATTAACACAATTTATAGGTCAATCGCGGAAAATTTGCCGCTTTTGGGGTTAAAATATGTATTTAGATTTGGAGGGGTAGCAACTACTAATTCAGAATTATTTGGAATAAACTTATCAGCTTTATTTAATGGCTTATCCCTCACAAAAAGCCGTGTCAAAATTAACTGAAGCCGTGTTAATTGAAAAAAAAAAAAAAAATCAAAACACCTGAACTGTCTTAACTGACAGCCAAATGACGAAAGCCAAGATTTCAAGACATATCCTGTGATATTAATGCTTTCAGTAGCAGGGTCCAGCATGTTGGTCGTGAACCCGCTTCAACTCCCTTAACAAGGCATTCACTCTGCCTGATTTTCTTACTCTTGTGTTAATTCTAATTTTTCCTACTATAATTTCTCCATTTATTCTAAAAAATACCATTTTTTGTACATTTAATATTAGAGAAATAAATCCACTAAATCGAACAAAGGGTTCATCGCACAAAGGGTTAAAGATGTGTATAATACCAAAGAGAGACACGTTATCCTAGTAAGTATCAAGAAAAAGCATTCGATTTACCGATTTTGTTTTTAGGACTGATTGTCTTATTGTTCTGATTTTAAATGGACAATTTTCCCAAAGCCACTACTCTTCGCCTGAAAGTCTTTTTTTTTTGTCCGATACTCACACTTTTGGCTAACATATCATTAATTTTTACAAATGACCAAAATCGTGCTACAGATAGTGGCACTTTGGCAAACCCTTACTTAGCTAAGAAAGCTCACTTGCTGGCTTTACTTGCCATATTGGTGGAAAAATTAGATACTACAATCTTGATTAGAAAACACTATTTAATGGTTTTAGCACTTCTCTCCAAACTCGGCTCTATTGCAAAAATTACCCTTTAATTTAACTGAAACAACCAATTTCTAGTAAATTTTGAAATACCTTCAATAGATGTTTCTACAGTTAGTTTCAAGTTGGCTCACAAGATATTTGGTATGCTAATTTCAATTATATTAATTGTTTCCACTTTCCCCAGCAATTTGAAAAATATCAAAATGAGGATAACGTACTTCAGTGGGGATATATTGTTCTTCATAAGCCAAACTGTCAAATATGGGAATCCATTCGATTTCCAAAGATTCTTGTCGTAAGTACGGAGAATACGGATATGCATACATTAATGCAGTAAGACGACTGTTGCACTATCAAGGACCAAATGGTCTATCTAGGTTTAAAGAGGGGTTTGTTGAAGATCAATGTAACAATAATCGGTCTCGATACTAAAGGAATCACTAACTGCTCCGTTTCTCGTAATAGGAGGAAAAAATTTGATTTTCGATTTTCTCTGGAAATATCAAGCTGTGGTGATATTATTCTAAATAATATAAAAGTGAAACTACAATCCTTTCGCAAATGATTTTGATGTTCCTACTGGAACATCAAAGTGTGCTCCTGATATCTTCTAAAACTAGGAAAGCCCCCTAATTTCTTATGTTAAGATTTTTGACATCAAATTATAACCTACATTTGAATCTTATTGTGATTTTTAGGATGATGCTTCAATTGAGAATGAAGGTGACTTTTCTGGAGGCAGTGCTGGGTATGACTATACAATGGAAGCAAAACTAGAGCTTAGGTTGTTCGATGTTTTTTTCTGATGGCTCCCCCTTCATCAACCCAACTGCTTGTGAGCTTCTTTCCGTTAGGTGTTTAACTTTCTAAAAACTGCGAAGGCTTCGAGGATATATACTCCCTTTTTATAATACTACTATGTTAGTATGTCAAGATATATATATATATTTCTTTTTTATAATACTTTTCCTTCGCCTGTTTAATTTTGTTTCCTAAGGAAGGTTTAATAGATGCATAATATAAAATAACACCTAGCCACCAACTGGGCTTCTGACATACCTTGCATCGCTGATTGTGTAACTAAAAAAAGAGTTAAAAATAAAAGTAGGTTACCTTCTATCTCTTCTGTCATAGTCACTTCTTGATCTATATGATCCTCGGTCATATCTACCGTAGTCATTTCTGCTGCTTCCATAGCTACTTCGATGGCCTCCACTATATCCTCGACTGTGACGATCATATCTTTCTCTTGATCTGGAAACGAAGTAATATCATTAAGAATGTGCAAAGCCAATGGTCATTTAAAAATAGTTAAATTTAGGAGCAGATCCTTCACCTAATGCATCACAGAACAAAGAAAAGATGGAAAAGCTTTTCTATATGTAGCCACGCACCCAACCACAATATTCCACATATCTTATAGGCATAAGATATGTGGATTCCTTAAAGAAATCCCAGCGGATTTCTTTGTAAAATATTGCAGGACTATTGAAGGGGATTGCATGTTTCGTACCTCGACAATAAGAATTTTCAAGAGTATTAGAGTAGGCAATGATCTTCTATTAAGCGGCGGCAAGGAGCAAAAATCCCAGTTCAAGATATGGGTACACAAAAGTAATTGACTTTTAGCTTTTCTTATTGTTTTTAATTAAAATTTTTCTTTCAAACTGATACTAGATAACAAAAAGGGGTAAATAATTAACGAAAATGTAGGAGCGGGAGGCAAAATGTATTCTTCAAAATCTAAGAGGGGCAATATTGCTAGTTTTTGATATTTTTCCATGGAAACTTATGACATGAATTTTTCAATGAAAATTCTAAAAAGGAATTTTCAATTGCCCCCACCCCCAATTAACCCACCAGATAACAAATCTTTTATTTTAAATAAGTTGTAATTAGAATCAATTTTTCAACTAGGCCTTCTACTCTGCAAAAAATAAACCTGCTAATAAACAATCTTGGCAACTGTAAGTTTCATTTGAATTCGTTTGGTCTTTAGAACGATTTTAATAAAACAAAATTAAAATATTTTAGCAAGAAAATGAGTGATTAGTTGACAATTGGGGATATGCAAAATTTCGGAACAGATTATTTGCACTACCACTGGTATGCGAACACTATCTTCTTTTTCCCTATTTAAGATTTCGCAACGACAAAATTTGGTTACTTAGGAGTTTTGTTTTTAAATACAACTGTTACCCTTCTAAGTAATAGGGCACCAGAGCCCAATAATATTCCCGACTTCCGCAACAGAAGATGGCTGTGACAGGGATGTCTGTACGTGCGTATAACCAAGCGGAAAATTATACCGGAAAATGAAAATTGGTCTCGAACATTTTCACCCATTCATTTTCACGACTCAGCAAAATGTGCTCGGTCCAGGTCTCATGAGACTGTCCCTGACTACTCGGCTGCACAAACAGCCTGTGCCATGTGATTAGGTCTTTTTAGATGCTGCATATCTTTATATTAAGCACTGCAAACCTATAACATCAGGGTACTCATGAGGAAAGAATGCTAGGGAGCAAAAAGTTTTAAAAACAAATTACCATCTCTTGTTTTCGTTATTGATTAACATACAAATTTTCCTGGCGACTGAGAAGTGAGTTCGTTGAAAATACAGGAATCTGGCTAATGTATAACTTGTAACAAAATCAAGAACACCTAATTCAACCCTTTTTTTGCAAAACAGGACATTTCTATCCTATTTTAAAAATAAGTGCTCATGTTGAACCTCGGCATGCCCCTGGATGCCTTTACACACACAAGCAAAGCTGATAACCTTTATTCCTCTCAAAAATTTTATCGTCCCCTCCCCACATGCAAAAACCCTTTATGGGCATTTGACAATTATTAACATTACACTCTTTACGCTGAAAAAGTGAAATCTTGGTTTATATTGTCGAAAAAAATCGAAAAACCTTGATTGAATATCCATTTGGTCCTACATGGCAGCTGTTTAATGGCAAAAAAAAATGTAACAAAACGTTTCTTTTTTTTGTTTTTAAATCTCGCTGTTTTCTATTCTTCTTTTTTCCAAAAAAAGAAAAGAAAAAGATAGAACCTGTGCCAGTTTTGATCCTCAATATGCTATTGAAATACTTTTACATAGACGAGTGAAGATGATGATCTTTTTTCCTCATATTATTCTTTTCATCAGCTCCCCCCTCACACCCCAACAAGCTGACCTTGATATATGCTTGACGATCAGCTTAGCACTCAATACACTGAAAAAGCAGAAATATAATTACCGTGTAATTAACGTAACGGTCTAAAATACAGAGATCTATTTATCTATGATTAGCCTATGTTGTGTGAATAAAAAAAAAAAAAAAAAAAAAAAAAAAAAAACTCCTGATCAAATACCTGTTTTCCCTCTATGAAACAGTTTTTTATATTTAAAAAAAAGAATAATAGAATAAAACATCCGTTTTTTTATTACTTGTTTCTAACATATTTCTAAAATGTCCCGCTTTTTATTCTTAAAAATCACAAAAGAAAAAAGGAATGCCCCTATGTTTAGCGTCCGTCTGAATGCAGCTAATGCTGCTAAAATAACCAAGAACAGACGATGACATTTTTCTCTTACAAGTTTCCTGGTAGCCCCCTCCTAGCCTCCGAAAAAAGAAATTAATGTGCGCTCGACAGTCTGACCTAGTGTGGGCAGCTCACCCTTTCGCCGCCAAGGCTTTTTGGTCCCAGTCAAGTAAACATAGATAATGTAGTCTTGTCAACTCTAAACAGGAAACTGACACCACTGAACTCGACATTCGAGGGAACTAATTTCGAGTCATCTTTGCCGATACTGTCCAATCCCAGCGACAAGGGAATAAATATAAAGATTTCCATGAAGTAGTGATTAACGAGGACACAATTAAAGGACACAATTATAACAGTCAAATCAAAATACATCCAAAAAGAAACAAAATATCAAAAAAGAAAACAGGATATACTATGCATATGAAATATATTTTTGAAGTTAATGAATCAGACACAAACGGACTTGGTCAATTTACACGTTGAGATAACTTTACCAAATCTCCTTGTCGCAAAGACGAATTAATACATAAAGAGAAAGAGAAAAGAAGAAAAACAACTTACCGCGAGCGATCTCTTTTGCTGACGGATTCTCGGTCTCTTTTTGAGCGTTCTTCCTCCATTTCAACTCTTCGCTTCTTTCTTTCTTCTTCGTCGTTTCCACGGTCCTCTCGTTTTTTCTTCCACTCTTCACGCTCCTTCTCTCTAACTACTTCTTTTTCTTTTCTTTCACTCTCTCTCTTTTCCTATAAACAAATAAGCCAGTCAGAAAGCTGCACTTTCTCACTCGGACTTTTTTTTCTGATACACTGAACCTAAATATTTCTTCTTGAAACACTAAACCTAATACCTTGGCTTTTTATGTTAAGAGATGTTTTCCACTTTCTCTATTCCCTATTTACATCTGACAAAGAGTGGGCAGAATCATTCGTGAATCAGTGGTGTAGTAACCGCATTAAGTAACAGGTACTATGCAAGACAAACAGAAAGGTGAATGACAGTTTTTCGTGGGAAAACTGCTCTGAACTTTCTATGAAAGGAGAACCTGTTCCAATCAAGTGTGGCATCACGAGAAAGATCAGTCGGGGAGTGAATTCGTGGGACATGAAGTAAATCAGCCTTTTTGATGGTTTGATTCTTTCAATTAGTTTTACAGTATCTTAAACTCCAAATGATTTTTTTCCGCAGCAAATTAAATAACAATATTATGAATAGTTCTTTAAAGGCAAAAGCAGAGATTAATAAAGGTTTTAAGGCGCATTTTAATGTAAATTCATGGGACACGAAATAAATCAGCTTTTTTGACAGTTTGAATCTTTCAATTAGTTAAAAAGTATGTTGAACTCCAAAAGATTTTTTTCTATAGCAAATTAAATAACAATATTATGAATCGTTCTTTAAAGGCAAGAGCAGAAATTAATAAAAGTTTTAAGGCCCATTTTCTTAATAAAGCTTAAAACCTAAGCGTAAAGAGCAGGAGCTGGAGAAGTAAATAATTTACCAAGAGAACAACGATTATAAAAGAATTCGTGACAGTATTAATCAGCAGGATATACTAGAATCGTGGAAAATTTTCTTCTCTTATGACAAAAAGTTTAGATTTTTATGTAATAAATTGCCTAAAGACTACAAACCAGTGAAGTGGTATTCCGTAGACTATAAAATAAAAAACTAAAATCGTTGCCAAAATCCCCATTCTCATTTCTTCGTCATATTTTTTTTTTCTTTTTTTTTTTGCTGAGAAAATTTCCGAGACAGGTTCAAACGAAAAAAATTCAGACTCCGAGACATTTGAATCAAGTGACATTTTCTTGTCTGTGATTCGTGAGTGAAACAAAAACAACAGTAGTATGCAAAAGGCGAACTTCGAGAGCTTCTCGTAGGCTCCCTTCGCTCACTTGGGCCTTCAGCCTCTTAAGCTTGTCATTTTCTTTCAGCTGTATCTTCACTTTTAACCTTCTTCTTTGTGGCATATTTTCAACTCAATCGCAGAAAATAATACAAAGAGGTGACGTATTCTGTAAAAATGTAAGACAAAAAGTCTGGTAATTGATAACTACTGTCTAATCCAGATAGGCATGTTTTGTGACTTATCGAAAAGTCTCGTTCGAAAGGAAATCACCAGTTCCAGTTTCTACAAGCCAAAATTGATCACAGAGTAACTAGTCAACCCAAGCCGTTTTAGCCCGGGTAAAAATGGCGTCGGGACAAAAGTAATAAAATACGCCTCCAAAGGAAGTGATGATTTATAATAACATGCACTAATCAAAAATTCAGTGAGGAGTTTTGAAAAAAAAAAACTGACTATGATGAACAAGAGCTAAGAGTTCATATGGTATGAGCTCTAACAAAATTCAAAGAATCAATAGATCGATTTAAAAAGAAAATCAGAGACTTAATGCGGCCAGGATTTAAAATAAGAGCTCTGAGTCACGATGTCCTTCTAAATATCAAAATTCATTAAGATCCGATCACCCACTCGTAAGTTATAAATACCTCATTTTTTCTAATTTTTCCTCTCCCTTTAGACCCCCTAGATGGTCGAAACTGGGAAAACGACTTTATCAAGTCAATTTGTGCAGCTCCCTGACACGCCTACCAATTTTCATCGTCCTAGCACGCCCAGAAGCACCAAACTCGCCAAATCATCGAACCCCTCCCCCCAACTGCCCCAAAGAGAGTTGAATCCAGTACGGTTACGTCAATCACGTATCAAGCATATGTGCTTATTCTATCCGCCAAGCTTCATCCCGATTCCTCCACTCCAAGTGTTTTCCAAGATTTCCCCCTCCAACTCCCCCCAATGTCAAAAGATCAGGTCGGGATTTGAAATAAGAGCTCTGAGACATGAATTCCTTCTAAATATCAAATTTCATTAAGATCCGATCACCTATGCATAAGATAAAAATACCCCAATTTTCACATTTTCCAAGAATTCCGGTTTCCCCCTCCAACTCCCCCCAATGTCACAGGATCTGGTCAGAATTTAAAATTAGAGCTTTAGAGCACAAGATCCTTCCAAATATCAAATTTCATTTGATATTTCGAAAGGTCACCCTTTCGTAAGTTACAAATACCTCATTTTTCCAAATTACCCCCCCCCCCCCCATCTGCACAAAAGTGAGCAGATCCGGTCTGGTTATTTCACTCATGTATCTTAGACAGGTTTTTATTCTTCCCATCCGGTTTCATCCTGATCTCTCCGCTTTAAGTATTTTCTGAGATTTCCGGTCCCCCCCCAACTGCCTCCCAATGACGCTGGATCCGGTTGAGATTTAAAATAAGAGATCTGAGTTACGAGATCCTTTGAAATATGAAGTTTCGTGAAGATCCTGTCACTCCTTCGTAAGTTAAAAATACGTCATTTTTTCTAGTTTGTCAGAATTAACCCCCCCCCCCCAATAGAGCGGATTCGTTCCAATGTAAATCACGTATCTAAAACTTCTGCTTATTTTTACCACCAAGTTTCATCCCGATCCTTCTAATCTAGGCATTTTCCATGATTTTAGGCCCCCCCCAAACTACCCCCAATGTCACCAGATCCGGTCGGGATTTAAAATAAGAGCTTTGAGACACGCCATCCTTCTAAATATCAATTTTCATTGAGATCTGATCACCCGTTCGTAAGTTAAAAATACCTCATTTTTTCTAATTTTTCAGAATTAATCCCCCCCCCCCAATAGAGCGGATCCGTTCCAATTATGTAAATCACGTATCTAAGACTTCTGCTTATTCTTCCCACCAAGTTTCATCCCGATCCCTCCAATTTAAGCATTTTCCATGATTTTAGGTCCCTCCCCAAACTCTCCCCAATGTCACCAGATCCGGTCGGGACTTAAAATAAGAGCTTTGAGACACGATATCCTTCTAAATATCAATTTCATTGAAATCCGATCACCCGTTCGTAAGTTAAAAATACCTCATTTTTTCTAATTTTTCAAAATTACCCCCCCCCCCCCAACTATCCCAAAGAGAGCGGATCCGTTCCGATTATGTCAATCATGTATTTAGGACTTGTGCTTATTTTTCCCACCAAGTTTTATCCCGATCCCTCCACTCTAAGTGTTTTCCAAGATTTTAGGTTTCCCCCTCCCAACCCCCCCTCCCAATGTCACCAGATCCGGTCGAGATTTAAAAAACAGCTCTGAGACACGATATCCTTCCAAACATCAAATTTCATTAAGATCTGATCAACCGTTCGTAAGTTAAAAATACTTCATTTTTTCCGAATTAACGGGTCCCTCACTCCCCCCCCCAGATGGTCAAATCGGGAAAACGACTATTTCCAATTTAATCTGGTCCGGTGCCTGATACACCTTCCAAATTTCATCGTCCTAGCTTACCTGGAAGTGCCTAAAGTAGCAAAACCGGGACCAACAGAACGACAGAATTTGCGATTGCTATATGTCACTTGGTTAATACCAAGTGCCATAAAAACCCATAGCATCGACACCCAAAAAAAAAAAAAACAGATCAAAACAATAATATATCATCAATACCCGCTTGCCTATTGGCGTCCCCTCAAGTGCGGTAATTTGAGATGGCGTTTGCCTATCTCTTTTTCCTTTTCCAATTATAGAAGAGCCTTCCTTGGTATTTTCAAGGTGCCCACCGTTCTTTTCCCTCAACACGAAAAACCCACCTTTAGCTTAAGACGTATTTGTGCAGAAAACTCTCATCCCTCAAAAGAGAGGAAAAAGTCACCCAACACTCCAAAAGAATATCTTAGCAGCATACTCTCGTAACTACAGTGATTTCAAATACGAAAACAGTCAAGTCTTCATAAACCACTTTCATTATCAAATATTCAGAAATCGCAATGATTATTCTCTTAGCATCATTTTATTATTTTTTCACATTTTTACATAATTTAGAAACTGAATTTTTAAAATCCCTTTAAGCATAAGTCTTAAAGCTCTTTAAAAATTATTTTCATTCAAATTAATAAAAGGCCCTTGTATTTGAGTGGTCTTTCCAAAAAAAATCATGAAAAAATTTAAACTTTAAAGTAAGGAGCGAGGATTTTAGCGTAAAGAAACTTTAGCGTAAGAAAATTCAGCGGAAGGGGCAAACCTTTTCATATAAAGAATATTTTTGTTCGTTTTAAATTTTTATGTTGTTCCTTACAGTTGAAAAAACTCATTTTATATTATTTAATTTCTGAGTGTTTTTCCAATCATGCCAAGAAATCCCCTTCCCTCCCTCTGCCCCTTGTTACATTTCTCGTCGAAAATTTTCCCCCACGGGAAATTACCCCAAAAAGATTCTGTATATTCCTCAATAACAAATACTATATGTGAATCGGTAAAATCACTCTAGGTATAAGTCTTAAAGCTCTTTAAAAATTATTCTCAGGAAAAATAATAAAGGGCCCTTGTATTTGAGTAGTCTTTCCTAAAAAATCGTGAAAAAATATAAACTTTAAGGTAAGGAGCGAGAATTTTAGCGCAAAGAAACTTAAGCGTAAGAAAAATTCAGCGGAAGGGGCAACTTTTCTCATTTAAAGAATATTTTTGTTCGTTTTAAATATCAATGTCGCTCCTTACTTTCAGTTGAAAAAACTCGTTCTATATAATTTACTTCCTGAGTGTTTTTCAAATCCTGTCAGTATATCCTCTTCCCTCCCTCTGCCCCTTTTTACATTTCTCGTGGAATATTTTCTCCCCACAGAAAATAATCCAAAAAAGGTTCCGTATATTTCAAAATAACAAATACTATATGTGAACAATATGGAGCAATTGCTTTACTTATAACCCTTCCCCAGAATAGTATCTCCTCTAATCGTTTAATCCAAGACACAGGGGGCATAAAAAGGAGCTAGTAATCCCTCAATACGCTATTACGTACATCTGGGTCTTACGCAATACTATAGCACACCTGTATCGGTATAGTACATTGACGTCATAGGGAATGATTTAAAGAGACGCAGGTGCATGTTAAGTCATAGTTTCTTTGGTATTTAAAAACCTACAAGACCCCGCCAAATCAGGATTTTCGTGATTGTTACATCATAGTTTTCTCTGAGTATTTAAAAAACATACGAGATCCCACCAAATCAGGATTTCTTGGAGTGTTTAAAAGACCTTCAGGGTCCCCACCAAATGAGGATTTCCTTGAATGTCATGTATTGAAGGTTTGGTTGTTACCTAAGTATTTTTTCTGAAAACAACAGTCAGGGCCCCCTCATCAATTAAAGGCATGATTCTTACTGCACCCAATATTCTCATGCTTTACAGCGATTTAGTGTCAGTAAACAAGGGATTATTGCCGCAATTTTCTATGGACAGAACCGTTAGAGTCTAGACATATATTGATTTCCCTAGGAACAATGGCTTGGTGGTAAACATAGGGTGAATCGCTATTTCCAGGAAACAGAAATATCACGTGATCCACTATTATTCTAACGGGAGCCGAGTAATTTTCTATTGTCATAGGGGGGTATAAAACAGTATTCAAAGAACTTCCCCGTCAGTCTAGTATTAGATTCTCAAAGTGACAAAATTCAAGTTAAAACAAGAGCCAACAGCTCATATGGCACTTGTGAGGAGGTCAGAAGAGCCATGAGCTTCTTCCCACTAAGTTTCATTAAAATCTCTCCACTCTAAGCGTTTTCCAAGATTTTTGGTTTCCCCCTCCAACTCCCCCCAATGTCACCGGATCCAGTAGGGATTTAAAATAAGATCTCTGAGAAACTAATTCCTTTAAAGATCAAATTTCATTAGGATCCGATAACCCATTCGTAAGTTAAAAATACCTCATTTGTTTTTAAATTTTTCCGAATTAACCGTCCTTCCACTCCCCACAGATGGTCAATTCGGATAAGCAACTATTTCTAATTTAATCTGGTCGGGTCCCTGATATGCCTGCCAACTTTCAGCGATCGCTATATAAGTATCTAGTTTCGGATCTTCTTAATGTGAAAATTCGGGTGGTCCGAGATTCGAACCAGAGACCTCTCGTACCCTAAGCCAGAATCAAACCCAAAGATCACAAGACATACTTAAGAAGAACAATCATTTGTTATCGACAAATAAAATTCTTCTCAACTGTCTTTTTCGCTCGCTCCCCCCAGAAGGTCGAATGGAAGAAAACACTATTTCTAATTTAATCTAGTCTGGTCCCTAATATGCCTGCCAACTTTCATCCTCCTAGCTTATCTGGAAGTACCAAAACTAGGGAATCCCCCCCAACTACCCCAAAGAGAGCGGATCCGGTTCGGTTATGTCAATAAAGTATCTAGGACATATGCTTATTCTTCTCACCAAGTTTCATCCCGATCTCTACACTTTAAACGTTTTCCAAGATTTCCGGTTTCCCACTCTAACTCCCCCAAATGTCACCAGATCCGGTTAGGATTTAAAATAAGAGCTCTGAAACACGAAGTCTTTCTAAATATCAAATTTCATCAAGATCTGATCACCTGTTCGTAAGTTAAAAATACGGAATTTTTTCTAATTTTTCCAAATTAACAACCCCCCCCCCTCCAACTCCCCCAAAGAGAGCCAATCCGGCCTGGTTATGTCAATCACGTATCTAGGTAAAGGTAAAGGTAAAGGATATGGCATTAGACTTTACAGTCCCTACTGTAAAGTCTGTAGCACCGACTGTAAAGTCGGTGCTGATCTCCGTTTCTTGGCCCTTCAGCCAGGAAGTGCAATGGGGGGTTGGGGGCCAGCCATCCTGTGCTTTCACACACCCTTCCTGTTTACCTTCCCCAGATTTCTCCAGGTACCCATTTAGAGCTGGGTCGACTCTGGCTAAGCTTACAGAGTCACGCCACTGACCCCCGTCCCAACTGAATCACGTATCTAGGATTTGTGCTTATTCTTTCCACCAAGTGTCATCACGATCTCTCCACTCTAAGCGTTTTCAAAGATTTCCAGTTTCCTCCTCCAACTCTCCCAAATGTCACCGGATCCGATCAGGATTTAAAATAAGAGCTCTGAGACACGAGGTCCTCCTAAATATTAAATTTCAGTATGATCCAATCACCCGTTCATAAGTTAAAAATACTTCATTTTTTCTAATTTTTCGAATTAGGTGCCCCCCAACTCTCCAAAAGAAAGCGGATCCAGTCCGGTAATGTCAATAACGTATCTAGGACATGTGCTTGTTTTTTCCACCAAGTTTCATCCCTATCTCTCCTTGACTTACTTGACTTAATGCTCCTGCCGAAATGCTTCCGGCGTCGAGAGTGATGCTACATGGTGCCTCCATTTGGACCGATCTCTGGCAAGGATGTGGACATCCTCCTGAATATTTGCCATGACTAAGAAGGCACCTGTTGTGTCCTTCCATCTGGTTGGGGGACGATCTCTTGGGCGTTTCCTGCCATGCAGTACGGGATCAAAGTCAAAAATTGTTCGTGCGGGAGTGTCAGGGTGCATGCGAAGGAGATGTCCGTACCAGCGTAGTGTTCGCTGGGCGAGTTGGACTGAGAAGGGCGTTTGAGCAGTTAACGCCAGGAGGTTCTCGTTGCTAACAAAATAGTGCCAGCGTAGTCCGTCAATGCGGCGAAGATGTTTTGTTTGGGCTATATTTACGGTGCTAAGCACAGACTGAGTGGCTGGCCAAGTTTCGGCTCGGTAAAGAATCACGGATCCAACCAAAGCATTGTATATGCGCATCTTGGTCCTATGGCTGATAGAAGGTTTCCTCCAAGGGGCAAAGGGCACTTAGTCTCCCCACTACTGCTGAGGCTTTGGCAATTCGGTGCAATAGATCTTCAAGGATTGATCCGTCATTTGAGAGGATAGAGCCAAGGTATGTAAATTCCTCAACAATCTCAGCTGGTTTGTCACCGACCATTAGGACTGACGGGGGACGCGGCGAGTTACGGGGTTCAACAAACATCACATTTGTCTTCTGCCAATTAATCAACAGCCCTATCTTTAAGGCTTCATTAGCAAGGATTTGTAGGGCTTCTGTGATCTTCGACGGTGAATCGGAGACAAGAGCAAGATCAACGGCATAGTCAGCGTCTGAAATTACTCTATCACCGTAATGCAACCCAAACTGGAGGCGGTTTATGGTCCGAGTCATGATGTAGTCGATGACACAATTAAATAGTTCTAGAGCAGCAGCACAACCCTGACGGACTCCAATATTTATTTTAAAAGATGAGCTGCGTCTGCCATTGACTTGCACACAGCTCTCAGTCCCTTCGTGGAGCCGCTCGAAAAGGTTGCAGTACTTCACTGGTAGTCCCGTTGTTTTCAGTATGAGCCAGAGTGATTGCCGGTCGATAGAATCGAAAGCAGCCTTGAAATCCACAAAGGCAACATATGCTTTTTGTTGAAATTCTCGAGTCTTTTCTATCAGCTGCCGCATTGTGAATATTTGCTCCACGGTGGACCTTCCTATCTCTCCACTCTCTCCTATCTCACCATGGTGGACCTTCCTATCTCTCCACTATAATCGATTTCCAAGATTTCCGGTCCCCCACCCCTGACTCCTCCCAATGATACTGGATCCGGTCGGGATTTGATATAAGAGGTCTAAGGTACGAGGTTCTTCTAAATATCAAATCTCATTAAGATCTGATCACTCGTTCGTAAGTTAAAAATACCTCATTTTTTTAAATTTTTACGAATTAACCGTCCTCCCACTCCTCCCAGATGGTCGAATCGGGGAAACGACTATTTCTAATTTAATCTGGTTTGGTCCCTGATACGCCGGCCAAATTTCATCGTCCTAGCTTATCTGGAAGTCCCCAAACTAGCAAAACCAGGACAGACAAACAGACCAACAGAATTTGCGATCGCTATATGTCACTTGACCATAAAAAATTTATATGTTTCAAAGATATCAACAGGTAAGCCATACCCTCCTCCCCCCACGAAAAAGAAGGTGTGCAAAACCAAATTTAACTTAATATAATATTCTATCGGATAAACACCTAAAAAAAACCGTCCCTCCTGCCATTACACGATTCTCTCAGTGATGAATTTATCTTGTTTTTATCACGTCAAAATATTCTTGACTGCAAGAGCCATGACTCCTACTAAATCGCTTTCAAGCATATTCGATTAGGCTCTTGCCAGTCCTAATAGAAATAACTAAAATAACACATACTTTTTCAGCTTGACAATGAGCCCTGTCCCGTTAGTTCTCAAGGGTTTGAGGCGTTACTGGCCCATAGATTAATAACATAGTCTTTTCTTACTTTACTTACTTAAACTTGAGTATTCCCACACCGACTGGCTCATAAGGCGACAATGGTGCCTCTCCATGACGACCTCTCTTGTCCTTTTGACCGAAGTTTATCGAGCGACGATATAAAAAGCAAAGCATCCTTCTCAAGACATTTGCCTAGTGTTGCCTTTTGTTGCCTACGTCTTCTGATGCCAGAAGGAACCCAACATCACACATCATGGGGTAGGCGGCCCTCACTCATCCGCAACAAGTGACCCCAACATCGCCATCGGTTAGTCACAATTCTATCGATCACGAGCGGCTGCTTTGTCTTTTCACGTATAGAGGCATTAGTGAGCTTATCAGTCCACTGGATACTAAGGATGCGCCGAAGATAGATGTTCTCAGAGCCCTGGATTCCCTTTTCCAGTTGCTTAGTCAACAACCAAGAATCGCAGCCGTACATTAGTACGGAAAGACGTTAAAAAAAAAAAAAAAAAAAAAAAAAACGAATAAAAAGGAAACAGAACTAAGGGAAAGAAGCAGCAATTGAAGACCTACGTCTTTTACTTATAAAAACAAAGAGTCTCATGCCTCTGTTGTCTTTCCCTTCAAAAAGGATAAATATTATAAAGCATTAGAAAATGGAATCGTATTTAGTAAGATTTGAAAAAGGAAGTTGATGCTACGATAATTTATGTTGAAATCTCTATGATTCGAAGAAACTTTACCTACAAATCATGCTAAATTTATACTTCCAATTATTGAATGTTCAAAACGAAAACAATGCATCTCGCAAACCAAAATTTGATTGAATGTGAACAAATTCAACTTTGATGACATACACAAATTCACAGCCCCAGATATACCTTTCTGTATGTCTTCAGCATACGTTTTGTATGCTGAACTCACTGTACATATTGCGCAAACATTGCAAATATCCGATTACATCCGATGAGGAAAAAACATTAGGATTTTAAGTAAATTTATTTTTGTGTTGCTTTAACTGATGGTTGATTTGGACAGAAAATGCCATCCATAATCAGATCTGTGCCCAGAAGAAAGGTGGATATCCGTCCTAAAATAGACGAGCAATAATGAAATAAAACTGCCGATTGTTTTACGCCAGATTTACGTTTTCTTTTTTAACAATCAGCAAATAATCTGAATTTGCTGAATACTAGATGTACAAATTAAAATGAATATTTTCCCTAATGCAAACATTTTTGATCAAACAATAATATAAGAATTGCAACTCCAAGCAAGGGCATACTCATTTAGGACGGGGGAAGGGGGCTTCGAGGGATTCAAACCTCCCCTCAGTAAACTTTTGAGAAGCTGAAACTGTCCTAATTGCAGTTTATTTGGTTTTAACGAAGGAAATAATAATAATAATAAAAAAAGCTACTACTTTAAAAAGTTTATTTGTTAAATTGCTGTAACTTCCATTATAAAATGAATCAAAAACACCCATTAAAAAAATAAAGGATTTTTTTTTTAATGAAGCAAAAATACTACAACAAACAGTGAAGCCACCCTTCCGCCGTAATAATCGAATTTCATCATAGATCCACAGTCCAAGTGAAATAACTTATAAGATTGAAGAACAAGTAAATCTCCCAACTCCATGAGTCAAAGAGGATTGAATAAGAGGTAGCGTAAAAAGTCTAACATTAGATGGTAAATATATGGTTCAGAAAAATTCATGAATAAGGAAATAAAGGAAAAAGCTTGCCCTAAAAACAGCAAATATAGTTCAACTGCTCCCAAATCGTTCCAATAAATGGATTCCAGGCATTGATTTTAGAGCAAAACGGACTTTTACACAATATTGATCAAAGCTATAAAATTAGAATATACAGTATTTCATCCTGATAAGAAACTAAAAAAATTGCAGCTTACCAGGATTTCATCAATGGCTGATCTGAGTCTTGTGTACCCAACATGCATTTTGCCTTGGAGATGATCATCCAATCGTGACTGAGCATCACCAATAATAAGAAAAGCTCCACAAACAGTACAAATCTCCATCTGCTTCTCTTGTGCAAACGGATCAACCTGTAAAAGGACATTTTTCGAAAACCTAATTTTACAACTCAATTTTTAGGATAATTAAAATTCCCACCCAATTTTCCAGACTACCACACGGTTCAGATTCATAGTTTCGGCTAGTGGAATAGTTTCGGTTTAAATACATTTCAATAACATATCACCATATACTTGTTCAAGAAATATACAAGGACACACTTCATTTTCAAGGACATAAACATTATATTTGTCTACTGTTTCCTTAATATATCAATAAAATTATTTAAAAGCTAATCAAAGCCTCTTTCTGCCAAGCTCAATTCGGGGTCCGTTCATTCTGGTCTTAAACAACAAACAGCACTTAGAAACAATAGAGAAACTTTTCTCAAAACAGTGGAATTCAAACTTCAAATGAATCTTTCGGCCCTATGTCCAAAGGCCGTGTTCAGCCCAATACAAGCGAAAACATAAAAAAGAAACTTACATTAAACTACGAACTTTAAAACTAAAAATATTTTTAAAAAGCTTTTAAAACAGCCCAAGCATCCTCGCTTCAACGAAGTTCAACCAGGACTGGATGGGCGAAGAGCCCTGGTTCAAGAGTTCTGATTAAACTTCGTTGAAGTAGTGATGCTAGGGTTTTTTTTTAAAAGCTTTTCTTTTTTTTTAAGTTCGTATTTTAATGCAAGTTTCTTTTTTATACTTTCGCTTGTTATGCTGAGGACAGCCCTTGGACATAGGGCCGTATTCATCTAAAATTTTTAACTCAACTCTCTTGAAAAAAAAATCCCTATTGTTTCTAAGTGTTGTTTGTGATGGAAAGGCAGTGTGGTCTTCGTCGCTATTTCTTCGTTGCTGATCTTTTTTCTAATTGACTGGATTATAGTCAGAGCGCCAGATTCTGTATCTCGCTTATTTCGATTAGTACCCATGCCGGAAGGTAAAAAAAAGTTAAGGGTGGATCCCATGGTAGTCGACCATGCTGAAAACGAATATCGTAGGGCGAATGTTCGCCGTTGGGGCGTTTCTGAGATATAGGCCAAAAACACCAAATTTGGCCTATAATGGGGTTCGACGATTCTAATTTTTTTTTCTATAGATAAGGTTGGTCAAATTCAGTGTACTCTTACATCAATAAAAAGAAGAGACTTGGGGCTAAACGAATATGATTTTTGTTTGTAAAATAAAAAATAAAAAAAATAGTACACTTTTTACTGCAGTTTTAAAAAAATCAGATTTTGTCAACAAATTTCTAACAGAAAAGCTAAAAACTCGAAATTTTTTCAAGATGAAGTATTTTTTTTACATTAAATAAAAAGCCCGTTTAATTCCGAGCACATCGAGCTAAGAAATTCTTTTTAATTGTTGTATCTGGGGAATGCAACTTTTTTAGCGAGTGTAGCCGATAATAGGAACTTTGTTTAGTAACCTGCTACCTAGCGGGAAGTTGATTGATAAGTTAAGCAGAAGAAATTGATAAGCAGAAGATGAAAAAGAAAAGTGAGTCAGGTAGGCCAAGATAAAAAAAAACGGTTACTTCAGATTGATTCAACATGTGATCCTGACGCAGATACTGATTTGCTGATGGATGATAATGAAGAATACGACACCAATTTGGAAGATTTCCAAAAAAATGAAAGAAATAAAATTTTTAAAAGCACTTTTGGTGTTGTAAAGTTGGCTGGCAAAAGGAGTGTAAAATTTTGAAAGGATTGAAAGTATACAGTGTATCGTACGATACCATTCGACGACTCCTAGCAACAGCGGTAGACGAAATGAGAACTCACACCACAGCAGACAGCGTTTATGTTCCTCCTGGCATAATGAAAGATGATGATTCTTTGATCCAATTCATGCATGACAACCTCGACTTTCTATGGTCCTCCCTCGATGGCACATCGACTCATATTACTAGCATGGCAATGGTGCAGACCTCGGAGCTCTCAAAGGACACCCATTCAAAAGTCACCGTGTCATTTAAGCGTCAGAGAAGCAGGTCAGTTGAATGTTTACCGAAAGAAAAGCTTGAAATCAAGTGTCAGGGATCGAATATCTTCAGGAAAACGATGATCGAGAAAGAACTCCTTCCTGTTAACTTACTTCTCGAGACTCCAAAAAAAACTAAACACCTGGACAAGGCAATAATGCTGGCTAGAGAATGCCAAATACAGCTTGTGGCCACAGAAGAGAGTACCCCGTCGTTACCAAGCTATCGAACGATTTGCAGTAACGTCTCGAAGGAAAAAGTTCCTAAAAGCAACGTGTTTTACTTTCCTTTCCTTCATGAAGCACCAAACAGCCATGCAACAGTCGAAAAATCACTGCGAACATTCATGGCGATAAGTAAAGCTGTCGAATGTGACGATACGGTGGTCACGCAAGATCTCTTCATTTATCAGCTAGCATGAAAAGTAAATACCCCGATGACTTCAGTACCTTCCAGCATGGGTGGGTGCACGATACAGAATCTGGCGCCTTGACTATTATTATGGAGACACTCTCACTTAATCTCATCACCAGAATCAAATGTCGGGCGTCCGCACTAGTTTTAAACTCATACCTTTATGCTAAATATCCCAGTATAAAGTACTATTGTCAACTTAGCTATTTCAGATAGGAATGGTGCAGTGAAAGAGAGAGGAGAAAAAAGACAGTGAGAGAGAGAAAGAGGATGAAAGTGGAAAGAGAGGGCGATGAGGAAGAAAGGGAGAAGATGAGAGACAGGAGGAAAGGAAACTTTGGAAAGGAGACAGGAGGAAACTTTGACTAGGAGACTCAAAATTGAGTTTTACCTGCCTTTTCACTTTCATTAGCTTTTCTTCACTTAGTCTATGTTTTTTTTTTATGTCAGTTGACAATGTCAAGGCAGCATGAATCTGATTAGAAAATGTCTTACTTGAAGATGACTACAGCAAGCCAAATTCCCATTATGTTACTTTGTCATGGGCATAATCCCTTTGTTTGTAAGGTGGGCTATAAATTAACTGAACCAAATTTCCCGAAAAAAAAAGATACTAGTGAATCAATACAAAATTTAGATCTATGCCATAGCACAGTGTTTTGTAATAAAACGATAGGACAGAATATCATACGTATAAACAGGTTGAAGCCTAAGGGGGGAGGATGAAGTAAAAAAAAAAAGAAGCAAATTATGCATTGCACAAAATACATACAAATTATATTTTCAGAGCGCTGGCCAAGTCTGTAGGGAGCTGTAGAAAAAGAATATTTACTTACTCCTTGATAGTTTTGAGCGGTTCCATCCAGTTGCTTTCTGAACTGATCTCTTTCTTCTTTCAACTGATCACAAAGCTTCAGCAATCCTTGAGCTTGTTCGATGTTCCCTTCACACCCTTCTTTTTCTGCTTCTTCTATTAAATGGTTTATCTTATCAGTTAACAAAACTACTTTTTCTTCACATCCTTCTCGATCATTAGAGCCCTATAAAAAACATACAGAAAAAATAGGGAATAAGACGGACTGAATTAATATTATGTATGGAAGTCACCTAGGTGAATTGTTGTTAAATTTGTCTATCCTTTTAGATGATTTACATCTAAAAGTGAATATTCAAGGCCAAAAAATCCCCAGGAAACTGTTGTTATTTATTTATTTTTTTGCAGAAGTGCCATTAAAGACTCAGAAGACAAGTTTGTATTTCAGTCAATAAAGAAGACTTGGTCTACCAGCAATCCATTTTTTATTGCTAAATGATATATATATATATATATATATATATATATATATATATATATATATATATATATATATATATATATATATATATATATTGTGACTTCTATGCATTTTCTCATAGGTAGCGCTAGAGTGATGTGGGCACAATGTATTTTATTTTTTACCAAGGCAATTTTTATAAAAGGAGTTGTCATTTTATTCAGTATAGTTGAAAAGCCCAGTAATCATCTCTCTTAGGATGTCAACTCCCCCACAGCCCTAAGGACAAGAGCAACGAGTTATGCAATTCACCCATTCTTTACATACAGCATTTGTTATTGAAAAAGGTGGATATGTTTGACATTTGAGGTCCAAAAAAATGAAAAGGATTCAGGCAAGCCTTTGAGAGAATGTTGAGCTGAATCAAAACACGTTATGTGCATACGGGTTGTCAAAAGAGTATAACTCAGGAATGACTGAATGTATCAATTTGGAACTTCCAGGAAACAAATAAGGGGAACGATCAATTGACCAAAAAGGCAGTATTTGCACCCTAAAAGCATCACAAAACCTACTGCTTCTATAGGAATTGCTACCACGGCTGAGGGGTATTGAAGCGAAAACTTGAAGAAGTGTTGAGGGGAAAGTTGAACTGAATCAAAACATACTACATACATGGATTCTCAAAAGGGCGCATCAGTAATATCTTTGGAGCAGCTTATTGTATCACACCAAAACTTCCAGGGAATTATGAGGGGGATAGTCAAAAAGGCAGCATCTTAAGTCAGTATTCTAAAAAAAGGAAGCATTCTAAATTATGCTACTAGTCTTCTAAATAAAACCAAAATTCTTTGTTAAAACTAAAACCAGTGTTCAGTAAGGCAATGTTCCATAGATGATAACAAGAACATTACCTTTGGTTGCACTACCTGATAATTTGGAATAGCAAAAACATTGTTTTTTGATAAAACCATGTCCTTAGACAAACTAGGCTCCCACCATAGCAAATTCCAATCATCATGCAGTTTCAGAATTTAGAAAAAATATAATTTTTTAGAAGTAGCTTGTGCATGTCATGAGTTACAGAATCTTCAGCAGTGGCCATTGAAAATACTTACAAGCATTCTGATGAGTTCTGATGAATATGGCAGCCAGGTGGCAGTTTTAGACCTGCCTCTGAAGCTGAAAACACCAGTTTTCTGCACCGTCAGAAGGCATTCTTCTGCATCATCATCACATGCTGCTTTTTCAGATGGAAGAATATTCGTTATTGAAAAGGTAAGACAACAAAAAGGTTCTAGGCTATACCTGCAGAATGTGAGACAAGGCACTTATTGGCAAAACCACGAGCAGTTGCCATTGCTAATCAATGCCTTTGGTCATACAGAAGGTGAATATATTGGTCTCCATTCTGAAACAACTTAATAAACTGACCCAAAAGGTTCCTGAAAGATACTAATATTCTGGTAGCAGGAGATTCAAGATTCATATATATCATATGACATTTGCTAGATTTCATCCATCCTGATCTTTTCTTAGGGATTAAATTTGTGAAATAGTTGACAAGAGCCTCACGCTGATCAATAATTAACTAAGCTGCATCAATGAAGTTTTTATATATTGACTGAGTCTTTGATTACATCACAAAACAATACGGAATAAGCTTGAGATTCTCTCACATGGTGCACAAGTCTTTCAGACAGGTAGCCAATTGTTAATGAAGTAGACAATTCTTACCAAAATATCAGAAACTTCGAATCCACGACAGTACGAACATTTCAAAAAAGCATTATGTTGATTATATTAGGTATATGGTGCAAGTGCCAATGTCAGCTAGTCCTCAGCCACTACACAGTATTGTGCTTGGGGATCCAGTTTCCATACTCTCTTGTTAAGATTCGTTCCATCCCTTCTTAACATCAAAACTTAATGGAAATCATTTTTAATATCCTAAAAAAGCTGCTATAAGTGCTGGTGTATGTCTTCTGTGTCCGTACGTCCAATAAAAATTACTGTAGATTAAATCAGAGGCTCTTTCTGTAGTCTCCGACAAGAAGATAATCAGGAACTTTAGCTCCTTTGCACCATGTACGATTGCAGTCTCATTATAAAGAATCCCCAAAAAAGTCTCATGACACAAAACGTCTTTGCAAAAATTGGAGGAACAATGACTATAAATTGCGATGTTATGTTCTATCTGGCATCTGAATCCATGGAAAACTCACAGGTTTGCGTAGTTTTATAAGTCTGTCAAATGCAATAGCGCTTTTAGACCTGCTTACACAACAAGCGACTAGTGTTAGATTATTTTTTTAACCATGCATTTATTCACGTTTAAGTCTTATGTAATAATGGCGAAGCAAAATCTCTCCATATAGATAGGAAGCATTAGTGTACACCCATGTAAAACAGAAAATTTTACACTTTAGTTAGTCACAGTCAGCTTTTGAAGTTCTACTGAGATGAACATCTCAGGAGATCAACCCGTCTCTTCAAAGTAGACCATATTAAAAACAATAAGCAGAAGATTATAGTGACAAGGACCCAAGCTGAGAAATGTGTCCCAAACTACAGTACAGAAAAGAATGAAAGGTTTTTAAGAAAAATCTTAGAATACATATTCACTGGTCATTATTTTGTTCTTTTCTTTCTGGTCATTAACAAGTCCATAAGGTACATTAGGTACTGTCAACTGTTTGATTTTCTAGAGGAGGGAACTTACCTTTTCAGGAAACTGAGTTTGCAGCCTCTGCTTTCCTTTCACAATTCTCTTATCAACCTCTCCAAGAATTTGTCTAGCATACCTAATAAAGTCATCTTCAAATTGTTCTCTAGTTACAGCAGATGCATCTTTCTGGTATTTCTCCCTTACCATGTCATCATGCACTTTCCCACAGACCCCTAAGTCTGCTTTAGTGTTGGTGAATAAATCATGTGGGCAAAATACAGAAGTATAATGTTTACACACCTATAAAATAAAATACAATTTCATTTATGCTGAAATCTTTAATTGTTGCTTGTATGGCCATGATGAAAAACAATAAGGCCAAGTAATATTTGCAAACTCTAGCATTTTGACATAATATTACCACTCTACAGATGGTAATCTGACTAACCAAAGGGCAGTATTAAAAACTACAATCTTAATACTAAATAAAAATAGAAAAACTAATTGATCTTAAGATCCATCTTTGGAGGTCACAAGAAAACCAGATTTTATGTTCACTCTCAGTATGTCAAGACCTGTAATAAAACCCACAGCAATACTAACCTAAAAATTCTGAAAAACACAGGCTTGCTGCCAAATCAGATGTTTTAAAGCCATAAAAGCAGATCATATGCAGCATTTTAGCCCAAAAGGCACCAAACTTGAATAGATGTGACTATACTAATTTTTTTTGCAATAAATTAAGACGAAAATATTGACAGAAAGTGTTCAGTGCAGACAAAAAGAGAAAAAAGAGCTTAACAATGGGTACATTTTAATTCTTCTTCTGTTTCAGCAAACGAGGGCTTTTCAGTCGAGACTATTTAGCCTTTTTCCTTTTGATTCACTCTGTGAGATGAACAGAGCTATTGAATTAGTTGTTTCTCATTTATCTTGAATCTGCTCAGATTTCTTTCAGTAAATCTTTGGAGTTGAAATATAAGAGAATAAATATTGAGTTCTGAGCTCTGTGTGCAGGTATAGTCAGATAGACTCTTAGCTGATACTGTAATTCTGTGGTGCTTGAAACACTTTGACAGTTTACATTGCAGGATATACTCTGCAGATGTCAGCATATTACATTCAAATAGTCAATGGTCAATTTTTTCATTTTGTGAATTACAATACCTGCAAAAAGGAGAAGAAAGAACTGAGCCAATTGAATCAGTGAACTGATATGAAAACACCTGAAAGTTTAGCCCATTTGAGCCAGACCGATTTCTATGATAAATTTTAAAAAGGTGCTTATTGGGGATGGAAGATAAAATTGGATTTTTCTTGTTTAACAATACCTCTTATAATCTCCAATGGTATATGTATTGAATGAGGATTGGTCTCCCACTTGGTTGGTCAATATTTAAAGCATTTTTTGTAATTTCATCCACCTTATGGTTACCAGGCATATCTGAGTGGCTTGGAAAATACTGAAGGTAAGTTCTTATGCCTCTTGAAGCAAGATTATCAATAATGCTAATACAATGAAAAGTGTCTATATCCATCTTATACTAAGCAGCTGAAGACAGTAGCTCTAGGCTTGACAAAAATTCAGAATAAACTATAATATTCTGTTAATTAGGAATCGAAGTTTGCTTATTCATGAGATGCTCTAATGCCATGATCTTGGCATTTAGCTCTGCAGACATTATAAACACATTATAATACATTCTGTCACCTATAAAGGGTGGGAAAAAACCTGCACTTGCCACCTTCCCATTCATTTTGGACCCATCAACAAAAATTGTGAACTGATGTTTATTTGTAATTGCATTAATTTCAGCAA
Organism: Artemia franciscana; assembly: GCF_032884065.1. NCBI lineage: Eukaryota > Metazoa > Arthropoda > Branchiopoda > Anostraca > Artemiidae > Artemia > Artemia franciscana. The sequence goes on along the minus strand of NC_088866.1, from coordinate 35,480,455 downwards.
TTTTTTCTGGGTGGAAGCAATAGGGGTCAGTTCTTTAGTTCACTTTGAGAAATTAGTGTTTATAATGGGGATTGACCAACTCCATGGGGTGTTTTGGGGAATATAGGTCCAATAAACTTTGCTGGCACTGGGAAGCTCTTCTGGGTATTGGCATATTCATTTGCAATGCCTCTATACATGATTGGATTTTTTAACCAGTTATGCAGGGTATGTGAGCTATTGGCTTCAATTCTTATCAGATAATCTATCAAAAGAAATATTTGTCTTTCATTCATTGTTGATAATCCACTTTCAGTTTGCAGAACTGAGAGTGGACTATCAACAATGAATGAAAGACAAATATTTCTTTTGATAGATTATCTGACAAGAATTGAAGCAACTAAGTTTTGTGCCCCACATCAATAGCTTCCCTTCCCTGAACATCTACATCCCCTGAAGACACCCACATTGGTTTACCAGCAGCACAGACGAGATGTCATTTTTGTCAAGAAAATGCATCAAAATAACATTGTTAACTCCATTTTTACTCACTCCCTTGCCACCATGACAAGAGGCCACTCAATGAAGCTGCAACAGGAGCCCTCCAGACATAGAGAGGACAAACTTTTTTTCAGCATGTGCTGTCCCAACTTGGAACATTCTTTCCAATGACAATGGAAGTAATGTGGGATGGAAGTACTAGTGGGACACCACACCCACTAGTTGTGTCACCTCATCAATTCAATAGCAAGATGTTCTACAGGAGGATGCAGTCCACCTAATTTAAGGCAACAATCAACATCAGATAAAGTCCACAGTTGATAGTGGAACTACAGCAAATTTCCTGCCTTAATTCCTATTCAAATACTACAGCCAATCCCAGAACAGCACCCCACAGCCAAAATTCTAACAACCTTCTGTCAACAGAATATTCTAGTTACAGGCACATGTAACCTGATCTGCTTCCAATGGAAGAACCAAGTTTGAGTATTTCTTCATTCTCAAAGAAGCACCATCTACAATCCTAGGACTTGAAACAAGCAAACACCTGAATCTTGTCAATTAAATTTTGCTCAAACAGCAGTTTAGAGAAGAGTTAGATCAAATAAAAAGCATATAATTTATAGAGAAGGTGACCCACCCAACCAACTGGGTCAATACAGTCATTATAGTAGAAATGGCAGACAAGTTGCTTATGTTCTGGGTAGACCTGAATAAATACGGTAGACCCCATGACCTGAATAAATCAATAAAGAGACCACATTATCATATACCAAGAAGCATTATTTGTTTCTCCTTTGTTGTTGATGACACAATCATTTCAGGCATAACCCTTGAAGAAAATGATTTGGAATGTATAAGTGGTACTTCAGAGAGCTAGGGAGAAGCAAATATGTCAGAAAAAATCTAAAAGTTTATTCAGATGCACTAGCATACCATACTTGGACATCAACTCAGAGAATGGCCTGCATCCTGATTCTGAAAAGATAAAAGCCTTAAAACAAATGAAAGCCTCTGTAAACAAAGAAGAGCTCCAGAGCTTACCTGGCATGATGAATTACCTGTCGAAATACACCGATAGCTTATACCACACTGCTTTCATACATACAAAATTTAAGAGAGGGAAATTGTGTATAATTTAAATTGAACACTGTAAAAAAAAAACTTCAAAAAATCCTCAATTAACAGATATTTTTTTATTCAAACTAAATTAAATGCTAAATATAAAGAAAAAAAAAAAAATAAAAACATAAAGAAATAAACAATACCCACAAGTGAACAGCCTCCTTATTTGTTTTTGTGTGTGTGTGTGTGTTCTTTCTTTTAAATTTTCTTTTTCTTTATACCTATTGCATTCAATATATTCATTAAAGTTTTTTTTTATTCCAGTGTTTTCTTTAAATTATACCCATTTTTTTCAAATTGTGTACACCAATAGCTTAAATCACCAATTGAAAGAACCTACTAAACAAAAGACTTTTGTATAGAAGCCTTAACATCAGAAGGCCCTTGATATCATCAAGAAGTTGCTTTGTTAGTCCTTGTCATTTTTTTAGTCCAGAAAACAATGAAGCAGAAATACAAGTTGATGTGTATGTATGACAATAAAAACTAATAATTGGCTCTGTCTGTTGCATGTTTTTTAAATAAAATGAATTTGAATTGAATTGAGATGCCTCAAAGCTGGTTTTGTATGCAACTATTTTCCAAAAAGGAAGCACAATTACATTTGCCCCAAGGTCACTTAGTGCCACAGAACAAAATTAGGAGATGTAAGCTATAGTATATGGGTGCAAGCATTGCCACCAGTGGAATAGAGCATCAAAACCCCTTTAATTAGTCTTAAATTGTCCACTAGCAAAGTCATCACTAACACTACAGAGAATGATCTTACAAATCCAACCATATGATTTCTCTAACACTTTTTGGTTAGGTAAGGACATCCCTGGTGTGGACATCCTGTCCTGTTTACAAATCCTAGGAAATGAAGCACTGGTTTAAAAAAAATAAAAAAATTGGATCTTATGTCTATGTAATCATGAGCCTACTACCCATCAGTAGTGAGAAGTTACTCAAAATGAGAAATAAGACAACATCTGAAGAGAGCCCTTTAATGCAAATATGAATAACCCAAAATAGCTGGCCAGAGAGAAGGGACAAATTCAGTTTTCTCTTGTTGATTCAATCATCCTGAAAGATAATCAACTGCTCATAGTCTGCAAAATGACATTTTAAGAATTTCAAATACTTCAGATTTATGAATAGAAATAATAAAGATCAATTGTTTACTAGCATAGAATAATTAGGGATATAGAGAACCACATCCAAAACTACACTGCTTGTGCCAAGTTTGTAAACTAAACCAAAAAGAACCCCTCAACCTGCATGAAATTTCCAGTTTAGAATGGACAGATATGGACTTCAACATGCTGCACAGATAAGACACATACTACCTCCTCATTGTGTACTGATACTGTCACTTTTTTTAAGATTGATAAGCTTGAAAACAACATGTATCTATACCAATTCATTCATAAGCCAAAACAGCACTTTGCTTGCACAAGATCTAGAAGTTGTCTGCCAATGTAAGCAGTTGGATCTGTAGATCAGATAAAAAGGTATCATAATAGGGTAGAAAATGTGTAACCTTAATATAAACCAAATGTGACAAAATAGCATACTGTGCTTCCCTGAAGTGAGAAATTATTAAGTATTGCCTTAGTATAAAGTGAATGTAACTAACAGAATGCCTACCTTGAGTAGTTGTTTACTACTTGATTATCATTTCTCTTATATTTTTTTACATTCACTGCAACAGGTAAAGAGGGAAGATATAACAATCTTCCTATCTTTTCAAAGTGCTGAGAACTTGGGTGTCCAACAATAGAAATCTTGAATTGTTTATAGTTCAGATGAGGTCATGCACAAGTGTGTTACCAAATTCAAATTTTAGGTTCAATGAAAGATTAATGCTAGTGTAGAATTAATGCTCTTTTAAAGAATATATCTTAAAAAAATAAAGTCTACCATTAAATTCCTTGTTTTATGCTTTTTTTTCAACATAATATTCATTGCCCTGACAATGTACCATCTCCCCCAAATTACCTCATATTTGACTTTGAGACATGGTGAACAAACTACTTAATGCTTTTTATGGTCTTCCAAACAGAATAACCATTTCACCTGCAAATGTACTTTCTTTCTTCCCTGGTGGTCCTGTATATAGCCAATATAGGATTATAGGTTTGTACAAAACTAGAAAATAAGTTTGGTAAAATTCTAGTTTAGTGACTTTTGGCTATCTCAGAAAAGGGTTATGTTAGGAAAATGAAACTTTCAGGGATAAGTGTACAGGCTAAAGTATGTCCCAGGAAGGTTTTTAAAGTACCCACCTCCAGTCCTGCTCCCTCTAGAGGGCCTTGAAATTCACCTACATGACAGGTCTATACCTATTTTAGGTAAATACCTATTTTAAGATAAAATGTTGTTTTGACCTTAATTTTCAGTTACCACTTGCTTTTTCTCTGCCTTTAGCTCTGAAAAATGCAATTCCTGTTATTTGAGTAGAATTCTGAGCCATATCAATGTTTTTTTTTTCAAAATTTAGGAAATATATTTGTATTTCTTTAAAACCTTATAAATTGGGATTGAGCAAAGTTGTGAAGCTGAAAACAATTTTGTTGTACTTCATTCAAGCAGAAGATGTGTTTTGTAAGGTTTCACTTTTATAACACACATATTTTTAAAGGTCATGACCCTCTAGAGGGAGAGGGAGTGGTGGTAGGTACTTCAAAACACCTTCCCGAGACACATTTTAGCCTGTAGACCCATCCCTGAAAGTTTCATTTTCCTAACCTAAACCCTTTCTGAGATAACCAAAAGTCACTAAACTAGAATTTACCAAAAGTTTTTAGACAAAAGAATTCTTAGTTTATAATAAATATGCAGCATGTTTTATATCAATCATGTGTAGAGACTCTGTGGAAGGAGTTAGGATGTAACAAAATGAGAGGCATTTTCTCATTGCTAATTTTAAGTTCTTCTTTATGGCTCTAGACATATGTATGACAATTCATCCCCAGCTCTCCTCTCTTATGGTCCTGGGTTATAAGAAAAACTAACATAAATAATAATGAAATAAAGTATAGCAACTATAATTAATCTTATTCCCTTGCTGTACAGTAATATATTTCCTTAGTTCAAATCATATTAACCACCTCCCTCTCCCTTCCCACCCCCTGGAAAAATATCAAACTCCCATAACTTCATTACTAAAGATGCCTAGAAAAAATGCTTCATCCTTATCTTTCATAGTTGGACTTCCAAACTAAATGCCAAGATCATTAATTATCTGGGTAGTTTGATATTATTACCATTTAGTTTTAATAGCTTATTATCCACCTTGTTGTATATATATCAGGAAGGTCTTTTAATCCACCTAGTTAGATAGTCATATGCAGCTTTAATTGATTCAATTATCTGGCTAATTGGACATTATATTGCTGATATTGTTGATGTTTATAATATGGTTTGCATTTTGATGGTTCACTCCCAAACCCCTCTCTAATGACCTTAAACATATCTATGCTAGCCCTAGCCTGTAAAGAAACTGACCAAAAACACAATGAAATTCTTACTTATAATAAGTAGCAAGAGTCAATATACCATATTTCCTTGAATTTATTTCTTTTCATCTGTTTTTGAACAATTCTTATCAATTATTATGATGCTTTTCCTAAATATCCTAAGTCTATAGCCTATGAGGCCATTAAATGGGGTAGGGGGATGGTATGAATTGTCAAAAATAAAAACCAAGACATGAAAATAAGGACAAAGTCAGGAGCTTAAAAATATGGTAAAATTCTAGTTTAGTGACTTTTTGCTATCTTAGAAAGGGGTTAGGTTAGGAAAATGAAACTTTCAGGAATGGGTCTATAGACTAAAGTATATCCTGGGAAGGTATTTTAAAGTACCCAACTCTACTCCTTCTCTCTCTAGAGGGCCCTGAAATTTGTCTACATGACAGTTCTATACCTATAGAAATTTTAACAAAACAACATTTTACCTTAATTTTCAGTTAGGCCTACCAGTTGCTTTTTCTCTGCCTTTAGTTTTCAAAATGCAATTCCTATTATTTGAGTAGCCTAGCCTAGAATTCTGAGCCATATCAATGTTACCTTAAATTACCTTAAATCACAGCTTGGAGTGAAATAAGGACTTTTGATCCTTAATAAATTAAAAGTAAAATTAAGAGTGAAATAATTTTTTATCAATGAAATGAATGTTTTTATTTCAAAATTTAGGAAATGTATTTGCATATCTTTAATACCTTATAAATTGGGATTGAGCAAAGTTGTAAAGCTGAAAACAATTTTGTTGTACTTCATTCAAGCAGCAGATCTATTTTGAGAGGCTTCACGCATATTTTTAAAGGTCATCCAAGGTCAGGACCCTCTACAGGGGGAGGGAGGAGAGGTAGGTACTTCAAAATACCTTCCAAAGACATACTTTAGCCTTTAGACCCATCCCTGCAAGTTTTATTTTCCTAACCTAACCCCTTTCCAAGATAGCCGAAAGTAACTAAACTAGAATTTTACCAAAACATGGCTCTTATTATATCTCCTTTCAAAGTAGTCCAGATTTCACCTTTACCCATAGTCTACCGATTTGTTTGCTCTACACAGAACACAGACAATGGAAAGACTTACATCAGGGTCATGATAGCTTGGTTCCTTAGAGTTCTCATTCGGCAAAGTGTTTCTATGCCTTCCCATCAGCTCATCCAATAACTGAGCAGCCATAGAAACCATTTTTCCTTTCTTTAAATCACAAATAAAACCTGCAATCTATCCTAAAAATTAGTTATTTTCATCTATTCTTTAAGACTTTGAAAGTGATGCATCGGAATAGTTAAAAAATATAGGTAGCGTTTACTTCATACAAGTCAGATGCTAGCACTAAGCTCACTGGTTCACATGATTATTCAAGAAGGGTTTTTTTTTAAACGCTAAGAGGATTCCAGGCTAACAATTGCAAAACATCACAGGCAACGCTATAGTGTTATCTGTAGTAAAGTTGATAAGGCTCCAATGTTTATTATTAATATTTTTCACCAGAGGCACTACATATGGAAGTGTTACGGGGGGGGGGGGGGGTTCTTATAAAGTCTATTCGTTTTCTTATCTAGTTAAAATTGCTTATAAAGTTTACTTGATTTCTTATGTAGTTTAAGTTGTTTGTGGTATGGGAGCTTTATAGTTAATGGATATAGATTGGGAGGGTTCTTTTGACCAGTCTCTATAATCTTGGAGACAAATTCATTATCATGATGTTTAGGTTTGCCGAGATGGGCAGATTCCCTTGGGAACGAACCAGTAGACAATAGGAACTGTACCTGTACCTTGACTCAAAGACAAACACAATTATTGACAATAATTTTATTTTCTTACTTCATATACAACTTCAGGTAAAATGGCTCCAATAAATGATAGTAGTATAAAGTGCATCAAAGAGTGACTACCAAAAAACTGAATTACGCTCTTAACTTTTAGTTCACCTTTTATATCCCGAATCAACCCGGATTTCTAAATTAAGCACCGGGTAGACTGACCTCAGAAATGTTGCAACACAACTCTTTTTTTGATTATACAACATATGGCTTAACGTCCTTGCAAAGATTTATTATAACGAGGGTTTTCACCTTCAGTTTGTTGACCAGACCAGAAATAGAAATCTGGTTTCTAATTGGCTTTATTCAAAAGTTTGAATCTAATTTTGTTTTCTTTTGAATGAGAATGAGAGATTTGGTTTTGAGTTCTGAAAGGGGGAGGGGGTTTCTCTCATTCATTTACTTTAGAAAGTTTTAAAATAAGAATCTCTTATACATATAAAGATTTTAAAGTGCAAGTTAATTATCTCATAGGATTTGTGCTTTTTTAGTACAAGTTTTATAACAGGCGAAAAATGATACTTTTTACCTTTGGTACAAATCTTCCTTCAAGCAAAAAATAATATTTTTTTTGACTACCAAAATTAGATTCAAACTTTTGAATAAAGCCAATTAGAAACCAGATTTCTATTTCTGGTCTGGTCAACAAACTGAAGGTGAAAACCCTCGTTATAATAAATCTTTGCAAGGAGGTTAAGCCATATGTTGTATAATCAAAAAAAGAGTTGTGTTGCAACATTTCTGAGGTCAGTCTACCCGGTGCTTAATTTAGAAATCCGGGTTGATTCGGGATATATAAGGTGAACTAAAAGTTAAGAGCGTAATTCAGTTTTTTGGTAGTCACTCTTTGATGCACTTTATACTACTATCATTTATTGGAGCCATTTTACCTGAAGTTGTATATGAAGTAAGAAAATAAAATTATTGTCAATAATTGTGTTTGTCTTTGAGTTCTGAAAGGGGGAGGGGGTTTGCTGGTCCATATGTTACAAAAGGGGTGGTGGTATAAGCTTCGGAGGGGGCTCATTTGATTGGAAATTGAAAGCAATTTATGGGCACACGTAAAGACACTAAAATTAAATACAAATATGCGTGTCCGATTGCAAAACAATGACTCTTGTCAAACATTTTCAGATCAATTGCTGGCAATTGGAAACGGAAAGCTCCCAGTAGACTCAATTTCAGGACGTATACAACTACCTGCTGAATTCTCTAATTTAGTGACGCCCAAAAATGAATTGATTGAAAAAGTATTTCCGAATATTCTAAACAATTATAAAAATAATAAATGGCTAAGTGAAAGAGCTATTCTTGCACCCAAAAATATAGACGTCCACGAAATCAACAATATTGTTTTGATCAAGATTCGAGACCAGGCAGTCCTTTACAAGTCAGGCGACACAGTTTTGGAACCAAATGAGGCGGTTAATTATCCATCGTGATTTTTAAATTCCCTGAATCTTTCAGGGTTTCCACCACACGTGCTACAACTAAAAATAGGCGTACCAATAATATTGTTACGTAACAAAAACCCACCAAAGCTTTGCAATGGCACGCGACTTGCCGTAAAAAAAAAATGGAAAACGTAATAGAGGCAACAATCTTGACAGGCCCTTTTGAGGGTGAGGCTGTTCTTATTCCCCGCATTCCCATGATTCCAACGGATCTGCCTTTTCAATTTAAAAGATTGCAATTCTTAATTCGATTAGCATTTGCAATCACCACCATCAACAAAGCTCAAGGTCAATCATTAGAAAAATGTGGTATAGATCTTAATACTGATTGTTTTTCCCATGGACAATTGTACCTTGCATGTTCGAGGGTCGGTAAACCTGACAATCTATTTATATGCAGCGACAATTGGACAGCGAAGAATGTTGTATATTCGCAAGTTTTACGCAGTTAATTTGTATTGTATCTATCTATCTAGCTATCTATATAAAAACAAGTTGTGTGTATGCATGTTTGTTTGTTTGTAAAAAGAGCGTTTGCATATGACGTCATTATAAGTACATAAGGCTTTGTTTATGCACAGACAATGGGAAAGCCAATAATGTTGTATATTCGCAAGTTTTACGTAGTTCAAAACGCATAAATAAATCTATCTATATTCATAGGTGGTACACAGGGACACAATTGCAATGGCGCGTAACGACTTACGCGCACGGGGGGGGGGGAGGGCTTGGAGGGTGGCTCCGAGCGCCCCCACCAAATAGGTGTTGGGGTGCCCACCCCAACAGCTAGTCTATCTTTTATATATAAAAATAAGTTGTCTGTGTGTCTGTCGAGTGACGTCATGTTTGTGTGTCGACTGACGTCATGTTTGTCGACTGACGAAATTACAGACCGGGACATCAGGACATAAATGACGACCGGGACACCGGGGCATAGGGAATATAAATGACGACCGGGACACTCAAAGAGAAAGTGACCGGGACACAAGGAATGTTCGATTAGCAATCACCATCAACAAAGCACCGGGACACAAATGACGACCGGGACATAGGGATTATAAATGACGACCAGGACACTCAAAGAGAAATTGTAGACCGGGACACCGGAACACAAATGACGACCGGGACAAAAAATGACGTACGCCTATTTTTAGCTGTAGCACGTGTGGTGGAAACCCTGAGAGATCAGGGAATTTAAAAATTCAGATGGATAATTAACTGCCTCATTTGGTTCCAAAACTGTGTCTACTGACTTGTAAAGGACTGCCTGGTCTCAAATCTTAATCAAAACAATATTGTTGATTTCGTGGACGTCTATATTTTTGGGTGCAAAAATCGCTCTTTCACTTAGCCATTTATTATTTTTATAATTGTTTAGAATATTCGGAAATACTTTTTCAATAAATTCATTTTTGGACGTCACTAAATTACAAAATTCAGCAGGTAGTTGTATACGTCCTGAAATTGAGTCTACTGGGAGCTTTCCATTTCCAATTGCCAGTAATTGGTCTGAAAACGTTTCACCAGAGTCATCGTTTTGCAATCGGACACGCATATTTTTAGTTAATTTTAATGTCTTTACGTGTGCCCATAAATTAGAATTTTTCAGGCAAGCATTTTTCCCATAACTCTGTAGGAGCTGAAGGAGAGCAAGTTGTTAGTATGATTCCAAATAATGCACGAATTTGACTTGGAGTTGACGTTTCGCACGCGTCATTTATGCAGTTATCCCAGTGTTGGTCATTCTCCAATAAATTCAGAGCTTGGCATGCACTACGGTAAGTGTCATGTACAGTACCGTTTACAATTCTCAAACACTCAAAGGACGTCAGACCGGGTACATTCACCAAAAGCAGGCGTAGAAAGAAGCATTCATGTTGATTGGGGTGAACGGTGTAGAGTCTTCCTATTGTGGTATCTTTGAAGATGGTAGGTTGGCCGTCGACTGACTTTCCCTGTTTTCGAAGTTCAAATACTTTATTTTTAGTATTCCACGTGTATTACAAAGGTACTTTAGTATACAGCAGTTTTTTTGCATAGCGAAAAGAAATCAGTTAACGTTGTATCTGGTAGATTCAAGGCTCTTTGTTGCACGTTGGATTCCGAAAAATAAACACGTTGACCATTCTGTAAATGTACCGCTAAGTGAACAACAGCTGGACTACGTTCATGTATCGGAAATGAAAGAATTCGCCAAACAGCTTCATTACTGCTTATGTATCTTCCAGCCTGATATTGTACGATTTCGTCGATATCACTGATTTCGGGCTGCAAGCCAAAAACTGCCATGTCACTGCCTTTGGTGACGTATTTACATATGTGTTTGATTGCCTTTATGGAGTTACAGTATTCAACGTTTATGTGTGCATTAAATGTTTTTGATAATAAAGGGGAATATGGAACAACCCGCTGGTTATCTACTTCGATGGTGGTACCGTTACGCTTCTTTATCATTGCTGTTTTACCGCCATCTTCAGTAGATCTTCTTCTATATTGTGGGTAACCATTACTGCCAGTAAGTGTGTTGGGTACTAAAAGTCGAGGATATTGCTTTGTGCACCTTCCTTTGGCCATGCATGGTGAATTTTCGTTCAGTGCACCGCAAGATCCATGTATCATATTTTTTACAACAATATCATATAACCCCTTATCGACATTTTCATCAGGTATTTCAGCGAAAATCACAACACCAATTTCATTAGAAGTAATTTTATAATGTAGCCAGATTAGTATATGTGCGTGTGGCAATCCTCGTTTTTGCCATTCCACTGAGTACATCCAGCATCGCACTGACCCAAACACTTCAAGTTTTACTATGTAGTTTATCAGTGATTTCAACTTTTGCCGGAAGACACGGGCCGTAATGTCATGTCTGTGAACCGCCGATTGTCCTTGAAGTAAAAGCTGCTGTATCTCGTCCCAAGATTGATTACATCTAAATGTAATAAATAAATCTGGACGACCATAGAGACGAACATACGCAATAGCATCTTGAGCATATTCATGCATATGACGGGGACTGTCAGCATATGACGAAGGTAAAATCGTTAATCTTCCAACGTTTGTGGTATTTCCGTCATTTACAACTGCATCTTGCAAATGAATGTAATGTTCAGAGCGGATCTTGGTCTGATTCAGACGGATGAATAGCAAACGTTCTGATTCAATTTTTGCATACATATCAACGATGTATTGGTGAAACAATTGACGTAATTTTAAAATATAATTGTCTTCATCCTGCCGAATCATTAGTCTATAGGAATAATAATGCATTGCACTGCATTTCTTATTCATTTCTTTGTTAGTGGCTGGATTTATCAATTTAATATTAAAGTGATAGCCATCGGCTCCATCCCAAAAAATGATAGGATATTGTAGGGCATCGTAGCATCGATGAGTTTCAGCAATTCTTACCAACTGAGCGTTTTGCTTATGAAGAATAACATCTCGAGGTAAAAACTGATCACCAACCATAACGATTGCCACTTCGTCGATAGTTGGAGCATTGTTTCTAGGTACATGTTGACCAGGAGGCGATTTGTCAGCGGAAATGACAATTTTATGCGTATCAGTAGGCATCAAATCGATGGCTGTTTTGAACAGACGCACTAAATTATTATTTTCGTGGAAAAGATGTTGGGGGAGGGAGGGTTAATTCTAGAAATCAGAAAAAAATGAGGTATTTTTAACTTACGAAGGAGTGATCGGATCTTAATGAAATTTCATATTTAGAAGGACCTCGTAACTTATATATATTACTTTAAATCTCGACCGAATCCAGAGTCATTAAGGGGGGGAGTTGGGGGTGGGGAACCATAAATCTTGGAAAACACTTAAAGCAGAGAGATTAGGATGAAACTTGGTGGGAGAATAAAAACAAGTCCAAGATATGTGACTGACATAACTGGAACGGATCCGCTCTGTATCGTTGACATATGGGGGAGGGCCTAAAATCTTGGAAAACGCTGAGAGTGGAGGGATTGGGATGAAACTTGGTGGGAAAAATAAGCAGAAGTCCTAAATACGCGATTGACATAACTGGAACGGATACGCTCTATTTGGGGGTGATGGGGGGGAGTTTAAATTTGAAAAATTAGAAAAAATGAAGTATTTTTAACTTACGAAGAAGTAATCGTATCTTAATGAAATTTCATATTTAGAGAACCTCGTAACTCAGATCTCTCATTTTAAATCTCGACCGCATCCAGCGTCATTGGCGGGGGGGGGGCGGAAATGTTGGAAAACACTTAAATTGGAGAGACTAGGCTGAAACTTGGCGGGAGGAATAAAAACATGTCCAAGATACATGACTGACATAACCGGACTGAATCCACCCTCTTTGGTGGAGTTGGGGGGAGGGAGCAATTCCGAAAAATTAGAAAAAATGAGGTATTTGTAACTTAAGAACAGGTGATTAGATCTTAATGAAATTTTATATTTAGAAGGATCTCGTGCTTTAGAGCTCTTATTTTAAATCCTGACCAGATAAGATGACATTGGGGGGGGGGGAGTTGGATGAGGAAACCGGAATTCTTGGAAAACGTGAAAATAGAGGTATCTTCATTAGGGTGGAGCTTATTTTAAAAATTTTGGAAATATTATTTTATTACCCCCCTAAGTTGTTCCATATCACATGAAAACATTGTAGAAAAAGTTTGAGCCATTTATAATAATGTTTAGGGGTAGCTCAAGCACCTCAAAGATTAAGAAAAAAGAAAAAAAAAGGATTTCGATTAAAAAATTTGGAAATATTATTTTCTTACCCCCCTAAGTTGTTCCATATCACATGAAAACATTGTAGAAAAAGTTTGAGCCATTTATAATAATGTTTAGGGGTAGCTCAAGTACCTCAAAGATTAAGAAAAAAGAAAAAAAAAGAAGGATTTCAATCAACTTGTATTTTGCTTTAAAAAAAATATAAACAAAATTGTTTAGTTCCTATTTATGGTTGACCTGACAGAGTCTGCTTCCTGCTGTCGGGATAAACTCTCCGGTGTTCATTGACAACTTGCAGCAGAAATTGCAGCTGCAACTCATCTTGGGTTATAAAACCGCTGTACTCTTGAATGAGTGCCACTCCTCGCTCAGCGTGGTCATTGACGACTTTGAGTGACCTCACAGTTTCTGACGCTAGCTTGTAGTCGTGTCTATCTTCCCACAAGTCTGGATCAACTGTGAGAAATCCATCCGGAAGATCCATCATTTGAAAAAGTTTTGCTGACTTTGCTGTAACAAAATGTTCCAGGTTTTTATTCTTGGCTGAATCAAGATCAATGGTGATACGCTTGGTATGTTCCTGTTCCTGGTCGTCTTCACTCTGCATGGCACTCACCATCAGTCTCTTCGTCGACGAACTGACGCGACTGTCGAAGAAAGCCAAGCCAACGAGTTCAGGTGACAAATACCACAAGTTACCGGAAAACTTGTTTGATGTGGCCTTTGAGATTGCCAAATGGATGGACGAGTACTTGAGCAGCGACTTCAGCAGTAGTAGGTCACTGTACGGAGCACCTGAGGCTAAAGGTGCAGAGATCCAGGCTTTCAGGTACACACGTACTGCAAACACACACACGTCATGCAAACCTCTTTCTTCTGTGAGAGTCAGTCTAAACTGAGCCTTGAACATCCAGATCTTTAAACTGTATATCACTTTGCTCATCCATCTGGCATGGTGCATCGCTCCGGGTGACATGAATCGTACTCCTCTCGCAGGAGTAGCACCAAGAAAGATGAGTACAAGTTCCAGGAATTCCTTGTAATCATCCCTCGGCTGGCTCTGTTCAAGGTGCTTGTTAGCAAAATCGATGGTACTTTGTTTGATGTCATCCACTAGACGCGCCACATCATCAGCTGCAATTCCTGTTTCATATTTATCTGTATCTATGAATCTCCAATAGTCCTGGAAGCGTTTGAAGAGTGGAACCTCAGGAGAAGATGTCGATCCCATGCACACTCGAAACGCAGCACCAATGACGAGCTCCATAATATGATGTCTACAAGGCAGTGACAAGAGTTCCTTACCTAGCTTCTGCTCCAACAGAACACAAGCACCAGAGATCCTGCCAGTGTTTGAGCTTGTAGTATCGAAACACATGGCTCGGATGTTGCCGGGTATGCCCCAGTCTTCAGTAGCTCCGAAGACAGCAGAAGCCTGAGCCTCACCTGTTCCGGATGGAAGCTTGGCTACTGTGAGTAGCTGTAAAACTTTTTTTCTGGAAACCAAAACAGGCAGACGATCAACCTTCTCTTTTCCAATGAGGTCGGGGATCAGTTTGCCGTCCCAGTGGACAACGAGGGGAACATCACTCTGAAACTTGGCTCTGATGCTTGCAGAACTGTGAATTCGATGTTTCGCTCTGAGTCGGCGAACTGAATCTCTATTTAGAGCTAGTTGGTCAATAGTCATTCCTAAGCTTTTGGTAGTTTCTGCTATGACAAAAACAGCCTTGCGGTCTGATACTTTAGTACGATCAAGAGCTGCTGCTAGTTCAGGTGTAACTACAGCTTTTCGGCCCCTCTTTCTTTTTTGAGTTCTGCTTCCTCCAGCAGCCCCCTCACTGTCATCGTCTTCTGCTGCGCTGATCTCTGAACCAGATGTGGTAAGTTCGGCTGTGGAAGCCTCTATCTGTTGTATGTTCTCTGTTTGCTGTCGTCTTTTAAGTGTTTGCTGCTCTCTCTCAGACACCCTTTTCTCCTTGCAAGCTAGTGTTTCATCTACGCCAACCATTGACCCCCGTCTCCCCTTTTCTCGCTGGGCTAACAAGAAATCTTTGTCTTCTTGTATTGATATCGTGTTCAGGGCATCGGCGTGAGCGATGTCAAAAAGATCCTCGAGCCTAGATACGAAGGCCGCCTCTCTCGCCTGTTGAGTTGATGACTTTCGTGCTTTGTTCTTCTTGAGAAGACGCCATTCTTCAAATGCCTGCTCAAGATTGGTTTGACAGTTTTGATGATCTCTCATTGGAATTCGAGCTTTCCGCCAAAACTTTGCTAGTTCGATTACAGCAGCAGCAGCCGACGAGTGCCTAATGGTCTCATTCAGTTCAAGGTGGAGATGAAGGAAGAACCCAAGAGCCACTCGCAATGAAGGCAGCTTGCTACCTCTTAATTCAGACACAGAGCTACCAATGAGATATAACTCCGTTCGAGATCTAGTTGCATTTGCTAACATTTTCAGTCTCAATTGGGTCTGAAATAAAAAGAAAACAGAATTTATAATCATGAACTTAGGTAGGGTGAATTTTTTTTAGAAAAAAGAGCAAAAATTGTTCAACTCATTGCTTCTCCAACAAAAGAATAGGCTCAGTTACATTCAAATTCGTCAATCAACGCTCAGTAGTCATTAACGTTATAGAAATCTACTGTCTTGAGACAAGTTAATACACAATTAGCTTATTATTGTAAAAAAAACAACACTGATAACAAAACAGAACTGATACAATATCGCCTCGAGCAAAAAACTACACCAGACTGAGTCTTGGTGTCCGAGACTCTAGTAAGCGCAACCGGTCAAAAGCAAACAAGTCTGAACACGTTCATCTTTGAAGGATGGAAATTTTGCATTGCCAGCTAAATTATGTCTGGTTCTGCTGCAAGTTGTCAATGAACACTGCAGAGCTTATCCCGATAGCAGGAAACAGACTCTATCCGATCAACCATAAATAGGAACTAAACAATTCTGTTTATGTGTTTTTAAGCAAAATACAAGTTGCTCGAAATCCTTCTTTTTTACTTTTTCCTTCTTTTTTACTTTTTTTTCTTAATCTTTGAGGTACTTGAGCTACCCCTAAACATTATTATAAATGGCTCAAACTTTTTCTACAATGTTTTCAGGTGATATGGAACAACTTAGGGGGGTAAGAAAATAATATTTCCAAAATTTTTAAAATAAGCTCCACCCTAATCTTCATCTTACGAATGAGTGATCGGATCATAATGAAACTTGATTTATAGAAGGTCTTATGTCTGAGATGCTCGATTTTCAATTCGAATCGGATCCGGGGACATAGGGGGCAGGAGGGGGAAACAGAAATCTTGGAAAACGCTTAGAGTGGAGAGATCGGGATGAAACTTGATGAGAAGAATAATCACAAGTTATAGATACGTGATTGACATAATTGGAACGGATCTGTTCACATTGGAAGAGCTGGGGGTGTTGATTTGGAAAAATTAAAAAAATTGAGGAATTTTTAACTTAAGAACGGGTGACCGGATCTTAATGAAATTTGATACTTAGAATGAACTTATGTCTCAGAGCTCTTATTTCAACTCCCAACCAGACCTATTGACATTGGGGGGAGTTGGAGTGGTAAACCGGAAAACGCTTAGATTAAAGAAATCGGGATGAAACTTGGTGGTTAGAATAAGCAAATATCATAGATACGTGATTGACGCAACCGTTCTGAATCCACTCTCTTTGGGGGAGTTAGGGGGTGGGGTTCAGTGCTTGGCGAGTTTGGTGCTTCTGGACGTCCTAGGACAATGGAGAAATATTCTATTTTGAAAATGAGAAATATTCATTGTATTAACTAATAACAAACTTTGGTAATAAAAAAGGGAAGAAATTAAGATTATAAGAAATTCCATGGTAAAGTTTTCTAAAGAACTGTAAAAAGCCATATCAAGCTAAAGACAAATAGAGAGAAAGTCCTTTAATGACTCAGACTCAAACAACCATAAAATATCCTATTAAAAAAAAAAAAAATTAAAAAGCAGGCGTATCATAGGCAGCGCAATAGCGCTGCCCAAGTAAAGAGCGATGTGGGCACAATATTCTTTTTTTAGACGAGGGTACTTATACAGACGGCATACGACAAATTGTCGTAGAAACTTCAAAAGGGGCTCATTCCATTGGAAATTGTAAGTCCTAGTATCCTTTTAATAGTCGAAAGTGATTAGAGGGCAACAAGCGGCCCCCCCGCCAATCATTTCAAAGAGTCAAATTGGATAGGTAGAGTGATCCTAGGGCAGGTACCCCCTCCACACACTCGGAAATTGAAAGGGCTAGTGCCCTCTTAAGTAGGCGAAAGGGAATGGGGGGCAACCAATCCCCCTGCGTACATCATTTCCCCAAACAATTCGAGTAAAAATTTTGAAAAAACCATTTTTCTTAGTGTAATTGAAAGTTCCAGCAATTGTGTCTTTGAGGATGACAACAACCCACAGCCCTCAGGGTAAGGGTTTTAAGTTATCTCCACAGGGCATATAAGATTTTTGTGGAAAATGTGATATATATCAACACAAGGCCTCTAGAGTTGACACAAGCCCTCAGAGTCAAGGGGTAAAGATTTTAAGCTATGCCCCAGCGGCATATAGTGTTTGTATGGAGGGGTGGTCGTTTGAACTTTAGAGGAGGCTCATTTTATTGGAAATGTATAAGTCTAGTTCCTTTTTGAGAGTTAAACATGATTGAGAGAAAATACCCCCCCCCCCCTTCCCCCCCTTGATATCTCCCTTTCCCCAAACACATTTGATAGAAATTGTAAGATAGCCATTTTGTCACCAATAGTCCAAAGTGCCCATAAATATGATTTCAGGGTGGCCGCAAACCCCCAGAACCCTTGGGGAAACGGTTTTAAGTTGTGCCCCGGGGTATATGGAACGCTTTTACGGAATGGGCTGTCGTATGAACTTGATATATATATATATATATATATATATATATATATATATATATATATATATATATGTATATATATATATATATACATATAGATGAAATAAAAAAAACAAGTTTTTTTAACTGAAAGTAAGGAGCGACATTAAAACTTAAAACGAACAGAAATTACTCCGTATATGAAATGGGTTTTCCCCTCCGCAATCCCTCGCTCTTTACGCTAAAGTTTATAATTGTTTTAAAAATTAGAATTGTGGCAAAGAATCAAACTTTAGCGTAAAGAGCGAGGTATTGGGGAGGGGAAAACCCATTTCATATACGGAGTAATTTCTGTTCGTTTTAAGCTTTAATGTCGCTCCTTACTTTCAGTTAAAAAAAACTAGTTTTTTTATTTAATTTCTGAACGCTTTTAATTAATGTATGTTTGATTTTGGCTCTCCGCACATAAATTATTAAAATGAAATTTACATACTAATTTTTTTTTTGGCTAGATGGCTTTCTCTTAATTTTGATCAGACGATTTTGAGAAATAAGGGGTGGGGAAGGAGGCGTAGTTGCCCTCCAGTCTTTCGGTTACTTAAAAAGGTAACTAGAACTTTTAATTTTTAACGAACGTTTTTATTAGTAAAAAATATACGTAACTTAAGAATTAACTTACGTAACAAACTTTTATATTCTTATATTTTTTATTATGTATATGAGGGGTGTGCCCCCTCGTTAATACCTCCCTCTTTATACTAAATCTTAAGTTTTGTCCCAATTCTTTAAGAATGACCCCTGAATCAGAAAGGCCGTAGAATAAGTAGTTGAAATTACTAAAAATACTTTAGCATAAAGAGCGATGTGTTTATTTCCTCCTAAATACATTGCTCTTTATGCTAAAGTATTTTTAGAACCCCTCATATGCTTAATTATCTCTGTTCGTTTTATGTTTCAATGCTACTCCTTACTTTCAATTGGAAAAAAAACTTTTTCATGTTTATTTTTTCATTGTTTTTTTTTAAGTAATGCTAGAAAATCCTGCGCCCTTTTCATTGAGTTTCTCTTCCCCCATGACATATTCCTCCAAGGAAAGATCCTCCCACATAGCCCCCTTTCCTCAACCCAACCCCCAAACCAAAAGAATCCCCCTGAAAACGTCGGTACACTTCCCAATAACCATTACTGTATGTAAACACTGGTCAAAGTTTGTAACTTGCAGCCCCTCCCCCAGGGACTGTGGGGAGTAAGTCATCCCTAATGACATAGTTATAAGTGTGTTCGACTATGCGGAACAAAATGGCTATCACAAAATTATGATCCGTTGAATTTGGGGGAAAATGAGCGTGGGAGGGGGTCTAGGTGCCCTCCAATTTTTATGGTCACTTAAAAAGGGCACTAGAACTTTTCATTTCCATTAGAATGAGCCCTCTTGCGACATTCTAGGACCACTTGGTCGATACGATGACCCCTGGGAAAAAGAAAAAAAAAACAACAAAAAACAAATAAACACGCACCCGTGATCAGTCTTCTGGCAAATAATACGAAATTCTACAATTTTGTAGATAGGAGCTTGAAATTTCTGCTATAGGGTTCTCTGATACGCTGAATGCGATGGCGTGATTTTCGTTAAGATTCTATGACTTTTAGGGGGTTTTCCCCCCTATTTTCCAAAATAAGGTAAATTTTCTCAGGCTCGTAACTTTTGATGACAAAGACTAAATTTGATGAAACTTATATATTTAAAATCAGCATGAAAATCCGATTCTTTTGATGTATCTTTTAGCATCAACATTCCGATGTTTAGAGTTTTGTTTACTAAAGAGTTTAACTCTCTCTCTCTTAACTCTACTTCTTAAAACGGTAAAAAACTTTAGCGTAAAGAGCGGGCCGTTGAGGAGGAAAAGCCCCTTTCATATATGGATTAATTTCTGTTCGTTTTAAGTTTTGATGTCGCTTCTTACTTTCATTTAAAAAAACTTGTTTTTTTTATTTAATCAAGTAAAAATCAAAAGCTTAGCAGAAACGTTTTAATTTGCTATTTTATGAACTGGCTGCATTTCAAGCTTTTACTTGGGCAGTCACAAACCTCGCTCTTTACACTAAAGCTTAAATTCTGTCCCAATTCCTTAAGAATGACCCTTGAATAACAAAGGCCGTAGAATAAATAGTTGAAATTACTAAAATAATTATTTCACACTAATACAAAAGAAGAAAAAAAACTAAAAAAGGTAAAAACTACAAAAAAAACTAAAAAGAAAAAAAACTAAAAAAGCTAAAAAACTAAAAAAACTAAAAAAAGGTAAAAAACTAAAAACTAAAAAAAAACTGAAAAAACTAAAAAAAGGCAAAAACTAAAAAAAAAAAACTAAAAACTAATAAAAAAACTAAAAAAGCTAAAAAACTAAAAAAACTAAAAAAACTAAAAAAAGGTAAAAAACAAAAACAAACTAAAAACTAAAAAAGAAAAAACTACGACCAGGACATAAGTAAAAAAAAAAACTAAAAAAACTAAAAAAATGGTAAAAACTACAAAAAAACTAAAAACTAATAAAAAAACTAAAAAATCTAAAAATCTAAATAAACTAAAAAAGAAAAAAGAGAGAAAAGGAAAAAAATAAAGGAGAAAAACAAAACTAAAAAACGAATGTATATACAGACCGGGACACCGGGATACAAATGACGACCGGGACACAGGGAATATAAATGACGACCGGGACACAGGGACACAACTACAATGGGGACACCGGGGGGCACAGGGGGATATAAATGAAGACCGGGACACCGGGACACAAGGAATATAAATGACGCCCGGGACACTCAAAGAGAAATCACAGACTGGAACACCGGGACACAAATGACGACCGGGACACAGGGAATATAAATGACGACCGGGACACAGGGACATAACTACAAAGGGGATGCCGGGGTGCACAGGGGGATATATAAATGACGATGGCGACTCAGGGAATGGTCGATTAGCAATCACCATCAACAAAGCTCAAGGGCAATCATTAGAATCATGAGGTATAGATCTGAATACGGATTGTTTTCCCATGGACCATTATATGTTGCATGTTCAAGAGTCGGTAAACCTGAAAATCTATTTATATGCACAGACAATGGGACAGCAAAGAATGTTGTATATTCGCAAGTTTTACGTAGTTAAAAACATATATATATATATATATATATATATATATATATATATATATATATATATATATATATATATATATATATATATATATATATCTATATTCACAGGTGGGACATAGGGACACAACTACAATGGCGCGTAACTAATATGGCGCGTAACGACTTACGCGCGCGGGGGGGCTTGGGGGGGCGCGAAGCGCCCCCACCAACTAGGTGTTGGGGTGGCGCGAAGCGCCACCCCAACAGCTAGTATATATATATATATATATATATATATATATATATATATATATATATATATATATATATATATATATATATATATATATATATATATATATATATATATTGCTCTATATATAAATATTTCTCTTTACTTTCCTTAGAAGGTCCATAGTAATGGACCTATATATTGTGCAAGCTCTATGTATTTAGCTTCCCAAACACCCCCCCCCCCCCCCCCGCTCTCTACTTTCGACAATTTCTGAAAGTTTCATATCAAAATCTCCATCTAATTCTTTGTGCAAAAAACCGTATTTTAACTTTTGAACTTTATAATCTCATTTAAATAACCAACCTGAAATATTTTCAATGAGTTTAGTTCAATATTCTCCTCTTCAATGGTTTCTGAAAGTTTCAGCTATGAAGTTTTCTTCGGAAAGTCTAATCCTTAGATGTTAAGATATATATATTTCAAGTTTTAAATCTGTTCTTTATTTTCTTTTGAATGTCCAAACCAAACAATATCTGTGAATTTAGTTCAATATTCTCCCTTCAAGATACCCTGAATGTTTCATAAGTATATGAAGTTCAATTAATATATCTTTTTGACACGGATGCCATGAAAATTCTGAATTCATGGTCGTCTTTTAAAGCTTAATACACACAATTTGAGTTAATAATAGTGAAAAAATAAATGTAAAAAAGCGATTGGAGGGTTCATTTTTAACGATGTTATTAGGTCATTATGAATAGCTGTAAGGCTTCAATGTGTTACTTACTCGTTATTTACATTTACTTTTCAGAGCTACTGTATAAGGAAGGAGTGATCTTATAAGCTTTGATGTAGACTTATTCGAATGGAAATTGAAACTTCTGCATACGGAAGAGGTGATATAACCCTATAATTTTCGGAGTATACTTGTTCGATTGGAAATTAAAAGCGCCGTATTTAAGAGTCAAAAGTAATCAGAGTGCATCCACCTATCCTCATGAGATCTTCTTAACTGCCTTCCCCCATAAATATCCGATCAAAATTTTTGAAATAGCCATTTTGTTCAAAATATTTTAATGGTTGAATAGCTAAGCCTTCAAAGTTGACATGGTCCTCCCCCGTTCCTGGGGCAAAAGCTTTAAGTTATGCAAGCTGGTCTTTGTTAACGAATATATTATTTATTATAAAAAGGGAGACTAATTTGATCAGGGATCTTCAAAAAGACTAAGAGTATTATTGAAAGTTTTAGGAAATATTGAGGGGATGCTGTAATAAATCAAAAGAAGCTATGTGCGCGCTGGTCGTCTAAATAACTTATTGAAAGCGTTTCAATAATGGCTGAGGGTGTTGCATAGAAACTTCCAGGGCATGCTAAGGAGTATATTTAAAAATGACCGGGAGTATCCAGCCCCCGCTCCATTTTTAGCTGCATTCCCATTAAATTACTCATTTTATATATCTTTGTCCTTAGCACTGATAAAAAAATTTAAATAGCTACAAAGCAGGGTTTTTTTTCCAAAACCCTACTGCCTTTCTATGATGAACTAATAAGCGTTCAAATGGGATAAATCCAATTATTACAAAGACTTTTGTATCTTTTTTCACCGTCTAATAAATAGCTATATTGTTTAAAATCGTCAAAAGGTTAAATAAATATTTCTCTGGGGACACCATGCACCTTTTAGCTCCTGGGGTAATGGCTTTAAAATTTGTAATCTTTCTATTGTTTACACACGGAATTTACTGTTGAGACAGAGGGTTTGTATGGCCCAAGGTGTGTAAAAAAAGCTGAGTTGCTAAGGTGAAAATTCAAGGTAAATAGAGGGAGAAGTTAAAATATAATTGGGGGTCAAGAGTCCCCTCCCCCTTTTTCCTTCACCGTTATTAGATTCTTTTCTAAGCATTAGTCAAAGTTTTAAGATAGACTTTCTTTACGGAATGGTCATAAGGTCCAGTTAACGTGCATATAGAGATTGTATGACCCTCTCTCTTTCCCTCCACCCCCTGGCAAAACCATTTGTAAATCATACAACGTGCCCATTGTTTGCATGTAAGATTTATAATTGGGAATTGGGAGAATTCTTTATGCTGGCTTGGCTAAAACAACCTAAAGGTCTTAAGGACATTGAGGACATTAAGATAAGGCTTAAACTCTTCACAGCAAAAAAACATAATGTCAATTAAGTTCCCGATCACATGCCGAAGTTCCAACTCGATACCCCAAGGCAGTAATTATCGTCGTTAGGGTTCTACCGTAAATCTCTTATTGGCAGCATTCTTAAGCTTTCATTTACCTAATTAAGCAAGGTCAGATCCATTTGTAGATTGTCAAATGTGATTGAAATACATTATATTTCAAGACATATATCAACAACCCAACTTTAAAGATCATTTCACGTGATATTCAATACTAATTATCCTGCCATTTCAAGAAAGCCTTTTCGACCTACAGCTTGCAATTAATTAGCCAATCAAACTTTGTTTTTCATCACTGCAATAAATAGCCTATTTCACTTGTGCTGAATAGCCTAAAACCCTAGAATTTTTATTGGTTGGCGAGTTTTCAGCTGTGTCTGTTGAACACCGTATACAAACACAGTAGTTAATCTCTATATCCTAGGCCGGCCCTTTATTTGAGCTATTCTTAGACAAACAATAGCCCAAATTAACCACAGAAACAAATCATATAACAAATGTTTCAACGCAGTATTCACAAAGGTGATAGCAATAAGCTGATTTATCCAGTACTTGTGTTTAAAATCAGTAGGCTCAGCAAATCGAACTGTCGAACACAGTTCGACTTAAGCTGCTTGATGTTCTAAAGTTAAAAGGTCTATAGTCAGCTTAAATCAACCCACAAGTAATGAAATGATTCGTATAAACCCCTTATAAATGCAAGCCGGTGGGATAGGTTTACTTATCCAATGTTGAAAGTAAAACAGTTCAAAATAGGGATGAAACTTTTTTATTGACAGTGAATAGTAAAAAGGTTTCATCCTATTCACTGTCAATGAAAAGGTTTCATCCCTATTTTGGACTGTTTTACTTTCATCATGGAAAGGCAGTGTGGTCTTCGAAGTTATCTTTATCCAATGTTGAAATCATTATCTATCTTTTTGTTCTTCTGGCTCTCATTGTTCTCAAAATTACTGATAAACTTTTATTCTTTTTGAATATATTATTTTGTTTAAAAGAATTTTTCTCAGACACTTAGCGTATGTTGTTTTTTAACGACTGTTAAAAGTTCTTGAACGTTAACAGCATCTTGTTTGGTACTATATTATATGCTTATGAAATTTTCAATTGTGCTGCTACCTATATAAGTTCATAATTGATAGGTTTATTTAAATTTCCCGCGGTGTTCTAACTAAGGAAAAGAACCAAACCTTGGGAAGTCTTCTATAAGGCTGTTTGTTATTCCTGCTTGGCTTAATTCTTGTTAATTGGAGGATGAATAGCCTCAAAATGAAAGCAAACATCCCAGATGTAGAAAGTAAGTTAGATAGAAAATTTTACAGGCTGGAACAAGTCCCTTTAGCATATTGTAGTTAGGGTAAATTTGCAGTTTTCAACATAATTTAGCTAGGATGAAATACCATCTAGTCACTTGATGTCTTGTGTTATGCTCTTTCATAATTCAGTAATTGCTTTTTAAGAAAATTCCTATTGAACAGTAACATTCTAGTTAATTGACTTCTTGCTAGCCTATCTCAGAAAGGGTTTAGGTTAGGAAAACAAAACTTTCACGGATGAATCTACAGACTAAAGTATGTCCTGAAAGGTATTTTGAAGCAACTACCTCCACTCCTTCTCCCTCTAGAGGGCTCTGACCTTTAAAAATATGTGTGTTATAAAAGTGAAACCTTGCAAAATATATCTTCTGCTTAACTGAAGTACAACAAAATTGTTTTCAGCTTCATAACTTTGCTCAATTCCATTTTATAAGGTTTTAAAGATGTGCAAATACATTTCCTAAATTTTGAAAAAATACCATTGATATGGCTCAAAATTCTACTCAAATAACAAGAATTGCATTTTCAGAACTAAAGGCAAAGAAAAAGCAACTAGTAACTGAAAATTAAGGTGAAATTTCGTTTTGTCAAAATTCCAATTTCAAAACCTGTCATGTTGGCAAATTTCAGGGCCCTCTAGAGGGAGAAGGAGTGGAGGTGGGTACTTCAAAATGCCTTTTCAGGACATACTTTAGCCTGTAGACCTATCCCTGAAAGTTTTATTTTCCTAACCTAAACCCTTTCTGAGATAGCAAGAAGTAAATTAACTAGAATTTTACCTACTTTTGACTATCTCAAAAAGGGACCAGTTTAAGAAAAATTAAACTTTCAGAGATAGGTCTACAGTCTAAAGTTTGCTCTGGGGAAGGTATTTTGAAGTATCTACCTCTACTTCTTCTCCCTCTAGAAGGTCCTGAAATTTGCCTACATGACTGGTCTTTACCTATTGAAATTTGGCAAAACAGCATTTTGTCTTAATTTTTATTTATATGTTTTTTTTTATTATGATGTTTTTTTTTTTAATTTTGGGAATATATTTGCAAATCTCTAGCACCACATAGCCTAAATTGGGATTGGGCAAAGTTTTAAAGCTACTAACAATTTTGTTGTACTTCATCTAAGCAAAAGATCTATTTTGCAAGGTTTCATGTTTATAACACACAGATTTCTAAAGGTCATCAAAGGTTCAGATCATCTAGAGAGATAAGGAGTAGAGGCAGGTACTTCAAAATACCACCCTAGTACATAATTTAGGCATCAGACTTATCCCTGATTTCTCATTACCTAATCTAACCCCTTTCCAAGATCACCAAAGTAGCTAAAGTAGAATTTTACCATAAAATTTGCCATAGCTAGTTGATTTAGGACTAATTTTTATTTTTGTTAGTATTAAAAGGTTATGCTGTTATGAAATTAAATTTGTGGAAATTCTTTTATAAAGACAGAAACCCCTCAAAAGGAAATCAGCTTTACTGTGATATCATTTTTAGGGGTATTGAGCTAAAAAATTCCAGTAAATTTGTTTTCAAAATAACATTTTATGAATAGGACCAAGGAAAACATTAATTATAATTTCTGAATTAGCTACAAATGTTATAATTTTTCCTGACTAGACAGTTGTTTAGAGAAATATGTTTTTAAGTTTAGAGTTACTATAGACTGTTTTACCTTTGGTAATCTAAAATTAGACTAGCTACTTGGGAAGGGGTTAGGTTAGGAAAAATTCAACTTTCAGTAATAAAATCAGGGACAAAAACATATTCTGGGCAGATATTGTTAAGCTACTGTGTTACCCTCTTCTGATTTCTAATTCTTTGAAATCTATTTACAAATAGTCAAATTTGTCTTTAGAATTTTGACAAAACAACATATACCTTAATATTCAGTTTTCAGGTTCTTCTTCTCTGGCTTTAGTCTTGAAAATATAATTCATGTTAACTGAGTAGAATTTTAAGCCATATCAATAGTCCTTTTTTCTAAATTTAGGAAATGTATTTGTAAATTGTTTGAACTTTTTAAATTAGGATTGAGCAAAGTTGTGAAGCTGAAAACACTTCTCTTTTACTTATTCAAGCAGAAAATCTATTTTGCAAGGTTTCACTTTTATAACACAAAAATTTTTAAAGGTTACCATAGCTCAGTGGCCTCTAAAGGGAGAAGGAGTGGACCTGGGTATGTCAAAATACCTCCATCCCTGAAAGTTTCATTTTCCTAGCCTAACCCCTTTCCAAGATTGCAAAAAGTAGCATCTAGAAAAAGTCATCTAGAATTTTCCCTTTGGGTTTGAGGCCCTATTAAAGGCTCAAAAAATAATTTCCCTCTGAAGCAATTATTGAACTATTTAACAACATTAGAAAGATATCAAGTGATAAATTCCTTTTCATCCTAGATAAGTTATGTTGAAACCTGCAAGTTTTCTAAAGAAGAAAAGTCTTCATGAAATTGTAGTTCCCATTCAGTAAAAAGCTGCTTTGTATAGTTTACTCTGTAGGAGTGAGGTAACATTTTACCTGAGGGACTTTAGGGCTTCAGTGATCCCCTGGAAAGATATGGTAGCCTAAATATAGGCTATTACTTCTAAATGCTACCATTGCTAACTAGGTAAACACAATAGGCTACTCACTGTTACTCTTTCTAAATATGTTAATTTTTTCTTTTTTCCATTTCTTCAAAAGAATAAAAGCAAATACATTGCTTTATGTCTTTCTATGTTCTTTCCTAATTTGATAATCAATTCAAATACAGATTCCATTTCAGCCCTTAAAGGGGCACTAAAAGGTAGCTTATTTTTGGCACTACACAAAATTGAACATGCCCAGAAATGGGTTAAAAGTGATACAATTACAATTCCAAAAAAGGGAATTATACAATTCTGAAAACTGCTTTTGCCAGCTTTGTGTCTCACTCAGGCTATCTGTCTGGTCTTTGCTTTTTTCCAATTAGCCATGGCTCTTAACTTTTTATCACAGTCCACCAATGTTGATTTTGATTCAAGTGGAAAACACAACATTTGTTTATTATAAATCAATTATTCAAAAGTAATGTATTCCAAAGGCACTGATTCATAACAATGTTATCTTATTCATTTTTGTTGGAGTAAAGTAATCTGTTATTTTTGTGGTGAAGGTCTACAATTGGGACTCTTCAGAATGAGACAAGAAACTAACCAAAAAATGACAGAATTCTTACTTTTTAATATGCAGCAAGTATCAGTGAATAATATTTCCTTTTCTCCCATTTTTATATGCTTTTGACTAACCTTTCGTTGATTATTATGTTACTTTTTTCTGCACTGCCCAAGGCTATATGAGACCATTAGAGAGGGGCTGGGGATGACCCCTTTCCCCCTAAAGTTTCATGGTGTCAGCACACAGTGCCAATGCCTTGTAACTTGGGATGTCTTTTGTGTCTGAATTTAGCTTATGTGTCTACATTTGCTGACACACTGAGCCATTTTGTTGGCATATATATATATATATATATATATATATATATATATATATATATATATATATATATATATATATATATATATATATATATATATATATATATATATATATATACTAGCTGTTGGGGTGGCGCTTCGCCCCCCCCCCCCCCAGCCCCTCTGCATGCACAAGTTGTTACGCGCCATATTAGTTACGCGCCATTGTAGTTGTGTCCCTGTGTCCCACCTATGAATATAGATAGATATTTATATATTTTTAACTGCGTAAAATTTGCGAATGTACAACATTCTTGGCTGTCTCATTGTCTGTGCATATAAATAGATTGTCAGGTTTACTGACTCTTGAACATGCAACATATAATTGTCCATGGGAAAAACAATCTGTATTCAGATCTATACCTCATTATTCTAATGATTGCCCTTGAGCTTTGTTGATGGTGATTGTTAATTGAACATTCCCTGTGTCCCTGTTGTCATTTATATATCCCCCTGTGCCCCCCGGCGTCCCTGTTGTTGTTTCCCTGTGTCCCGGTCGTCATTTGTGTCCCGGTGTCCCAGTCTGTAATTCCTCTTTGAGTGTTGTGGTCGTCATTTATATTCCCTGTGTCCCAGTGTCCTGGTCGTCATTTTTGTCCTGGTTGTCATTTGTGTTCCGGTGTCCCGGTCTGTAATTTCTCTTTGAGTGTCCTGGTAGTCATTTATATTCCCTGTGTCCCAGTCGTCATTTGTGTCCTGGTGCTTTGTTGATGGTGATTGTTAATCGAACATTCCTTGTGTCCCAGTCCCTTTCTCTTTGAGTGTCCCAGTTGTCATTTATGTTCCCTATGTCCCGGTGTCCCGGTCGTCATTTGTGTCCTGGTGTCCCGGTGTGTAATTTCGTCAATCAACAAACATGACGTCAGTCAACACACAAAAATGACGTCACTCGACACACAGACAACTTATTTTTATATATATAGATGTCCCGGTGTTCTGGTTGTCATTTATGTTCCGATGTCCTGGTGTGTAATTTCGTCAATCAACAAACATGACGTCAGTCGACACACAAACATGACGTCACTCGACACACACAGACAACTTATTTTTATATATATACTAGCTGTTGGGGTATATATATATATATATATATATATATATATATATATATATATATATATAAATATATATATATATATATATATATATATATATATAAATATATATATATATATATATATATATATATATATATATATATATATATATATATATATATATATATATATATATATATATATATATATATATATATATATATATATATATATATATATATATATATATATATATATATATATATATATATATATATATATATATATATATATATATATATATATATATATATATATATATATATATATATATATATATATATATATATATATATATATATATATATGGTTTTAACTACGTAAAACTTGCGAATATACAACATTCTTTGCTGTCCCATTGTCTTTGCATATAAATAGATTGTCAGGTTTACCGACTCTTGAACATGCAACATATAATGGTCCATGGGAAAACAATCTGTATTCAGATCTATACCTCATGATTCTAATGATTGCCCTTGAGCTTTGTTGATGGTGATTGCTAATCGACCATTCCCTGTCCCGGTGTCCCGGTCGTCATTTACATCCCCCTGTTTCCCCCGGTGTCCCCGTTGTAGTTGTGTCCCTGTGTCCCGGTCGTCATTTATATTCCCTGTGTCCCGGTCGTCATTTGTATCCCGGTGTCCCGGTCTGTATATACATTCGTTTTTTAGTTTTGTTTTTCTCCTTTATTTTTTTCCTTTTTTTTCTTTTTTAGTTTATTTAGATTTTTAGATTTTTTAGTTTTTTTATTAGTTTTTAGTTTTTTTTTCTTTTTAGTTTTTTTGTAGTTTTTACCTTCTTTTTAGTTTTGTTAATTTTTTTTTTTACTTATGTCCTGGTCGTCATTTATACTCCCTGTGTCCCGGTGCTTTTTTTTGTAGTTTTTGCCTTTTTTTAGTTTTTTCAGTTTTTTTTTAGTTTTTTATTGGTTTTTACCTTTATTTTAGCTTATTTTTCAGTTTTTTCCTTTTTTTTTAGTTTTTAGTTTTTTTAGTTTTTTACCTTTTTTTAGTTTTTTTAGTTTTTTTAGTTTTTTAGCTTTTTTATTTTTTTTATTAGTTTTTAGTTTTTTTTGTAGTTTTTGCCTTTTTTTAGTTTTTTTTAGTTTTTTAGCTTTTTTATTAGTTTTTAGTTTTTTTTTGTAGTTTTTGCCTTTTTTTAGTTTTTTTAGTTTTTTAGCTTTTTTATTTTTTTTATTAGTTTTTAGTTTTTTTTTGTAGTTTTTGCCTTTTTTTAGTTTTTTCAGTTTTGACGTCACCTGATCCAGTTTTTTCAGGTGACGTCACCTGATCCATCCATCCACAGACAGACAGACAACTTATTTTTATATAGATAGAAGATATATATATATATATATATATATATATATATATATATATATATATATATATATGTGTATATTTACCCTCAGAATGGCGCCACAGTATGCCCATGAGGCTCTTCAAGAAGGTTAATGCCATGCTCTATAACAACTGGCAAGGCATCAGCCTGCTCTTGATTCCTGGCAAACTGTTGTCCCATATTATCCTTTCCTGAATACAACATTGCCTAGATGAATACCTGTATGATGAACAGCATGACTTCAACACAAACTGCTCTTGCACAGACCTGATATTCACCCTGCAAATGCTCAAAGAGGAGTGCTGCAAATGGTGCAATAAGCTCTACATGATCTTCATAGACTTCGAAAATGTGTTAGACTCATTGGACTGCCAGTCTTTCTGGAACCTCCTTCACCACTATGGTATCCTCAACATCATACAATATAAATTTGTATTGAGGAGCATCAACTCAACTGGGCTAAGCCCAAATGATTGCCTGCTGAGTGACCTAGATTTTGCTGATGATATTGCCATCTTTAAAACCTGCAAATCACAGCTTCAAGCACTGCTCATGAGTGTTCAACAAAAAGCAGAAGGTTTTGGACTCAATACCAACACCAGTAAAACCAAAGGCATGGCAACTAGCAATTCACCTTTGAACATCAAATGCAATGACAAGGATGTGGAACAAGTGGTCCATTTCAAATATCTTGGCAGCACCATCAAGAACACAGGATCCACAGCCACAGAAGTCATTGCCTGTGACTGGTTTCAACAAGGCAGGGTGTGCCTAACTTTTTGACTAAAAAAAAAAAAAAAATGCAAAGAGTGGACCAATTAATTAATTTGAGACCACTTGGCCTGTGTAGACTGTGTCCCTCCCTTTTGAAAGTAACATATTTAGACCAATTTTGCTGTTCTGAGTGTAATGCCTGTTGATATTTTAATTTTCTGAACAATGCAATTGGAGCCATCGCCCTGTATGGGCAGTGGCCCCCACTTAGATTTTGGAGGGCACATATTTGTATCTCATGGAAAAAAATTAAGTAAAAAATAGATCAATCCCACTCCCCCTGACTAGGTTTTTAAAGATATTTTTTTTTATCTTTGATAAAAAAAGAAAAAAAATCTTGCCCCCTCCTCTAATTTTTTTTATGAATTTCCACCCCTGAAAGCCTTGGGGGATATTGGGTGCCAAGGGCACTAAAGTGGGAGATGGTTAGCCACTATTTATTTTTAGCCCTGAAAAGCACAAAGAACTTTCAATTTTCAGCCAAATGAACCCATTTGCAAGTTTCTAGGACTACTCATTCTATACAAAATTGTCTAGGAATAAATGCTATGGGGGGGGGGGACAAAACACTTCTTACCAAGTTATTACCACTGTATTGAGTCTGAAAATGTATGTGAAGCAGGGGCAAAGCTTGCATTTTGAGTTTGGAGGGGAATATAAAAAATTTGCCAACATTATCAGTGTGCCAACAAATGCAGACACATAAGCTGAATTAAGACACCAAAGACGGCCCAACGTTTCAATGTGTTGGCACTCTGTGCTGACGCCCAGGAACTTTGGGTGGGGAGAGCAAGTCCTCCCTTCCCTTAGCTGTGCTCCAGCTGTGAAGAGCAGACCAGTTTCATAGTTGGGGTCCCATTCCCAGGCTCTGTGAGTTGAGTCCCAGCATCATTTTCAAAGACATTTCTTGTAGATGTTCTGATCATTCTCAGGGAAATTGTTATCTCCAAATACTAATTCAACACTATGGGGGTTTTAGGACCAAAAAAGGTACTGGAGATGGGGGCTTATTTTAAACAATTACCTTGAACAATTGGTTATAAGGGGTATTAAAATATTCTGTTTACTTTCAAATGAGCCTTTTCAAAGGCTCTTATAACCCTCTATCCTATACTCTAGGGGGAAAAATGTATAGGAGACATTTTGCTCTTTTCTAAGTAAATACTCCTGCATTGACTATGATTCACACTAGAAATTGAGAATCCATTATTGTATACAAGGTACTATTAACAGGTTTAAACAGCCACAAAGGCATAATCCCCTTCCCCTAAGAATACAATATCTGCAACACCTGGAGAAAGAAAATGTTGTTTGAAACTGATGTTTTCACCAGTCTCCTGCTTGTATCAAAAATATTATCTTGACTGTCATGAATCCCTCCCCCCTCAACTACAACAGGAATAATGCTTTGCTATGCATGGCAAATTACCATTGATGGTGATTTTCCTGTCTATGTTGAAGCAGATCTAGTTCACAAGAGCAATTTTAGGTGACAGCTTTATTATTATTTTATAGTTGTTATTATTTTCGAATTTATTTTTGAGAAATTTATTGTTATTTTTATATTATGCTTGATGCAAACATATTATAGCACATGTTTGATTACGTTTCATGTGTTTGGTTATATCTTATTGTTATTAATACATGATTATTTTAGAGGAACCTATATTTTTTTTGGGAGTTTAACCATGGCTGTTATTTTAACAAAAATATTTCTTTGAAAATAATGTTTTCGTCAGTCTATCCTTCTCACATTAAAAGTCTTGGCTGTTACCCCTCTCCCTCCACCCTATTTAAAACTGAAACGATATTTTTCGTTATACATGGCAAATAGCCAATAATGGATTTGTTTTTTTTTTAGTGTGAAGTAGTTTTTGTTCACAGAAACAAGTTTTATATTGCATCTTTATTATTATTTTAGAGTTAATAACTTATTATACGTTTTAGAAAAAATATTATTATAATTGATATGTTATTATAGAAAGATTTCTGTTTTTACAGTTTGATTATTATTGTAGGAAAAAATACTTGTTGGAAAATTATGTTTCATCAGTCAACCCTCCCCCCACACTAAAAATCTTGACCCCCTCCCAACATAAAACTGAACAAAACATTTTTTCTTTTGCAAATAACTGTCTATGTTGTATATTCTACTTATTGTGAAGCAGGTCTAGTTCACAGAAGCAAGTTTTAGATAGCAGCTTTGGTTATTATAAAAAAATCAAGTTTTATCAACTGAAAGTAAGGAGAAAAATTAAAACTTAAAACGAACATAAATTATTATGTATATTAGGGGGTTTGTCCCCTAGTCAATACCTCAATCTTTACGCTGAAGTTCGAATTTTGTTGCAATTCTTCAAGAATGACCTTTGAATTGCAACCACCATTTAGTAGAATAAATAACTCTTTTGAAAGTACTAAAAAAACTTTAGCGTAGAGAGGAGGTATTGACAAGGGGTTAACCCCCCTCATAAACGTTATAATTTCTGTTCGTTTTATGTTTTAATGTTGCTCCTTACTTTTAATTGAAAAACAAATTTTTTTTATTTAATTTCTGATAGTTTTTTCACTAGTGCTTAGAAATATGGTGCCTCCTTAATAAAAATCTCCTTTCCCTGATCATATATATATATATATATATATATATATATATATATATATATATATATATATATATATATATATACTAGCTGTTGGGGTGGCGCTTCGCGCCACGCCAACACCTAGTTGGTGGGGGCGCTTCGCCCCCTCCAAGCCCCCCGCGCGCGTAAGTCGTTACGCGCCATATTAGTTACGCGCCATTGTAGTTGTGACCCTATGTCCCACCTGTGAATATAGATATATATATATATATATATATATATATATATATATATATATATATATATATATATATATATATATATATATATATATATATATATATATATATATATATATATATATATATATATATATATATATATATATATATATATATATATATATATATATATATTTTTAACTACGTAAAACTTGCGAATATACAACATTCTTCGCTGTCCCATTGTCTGTGCATATAAATAGATTGTCGGGTTTACCGACTCTTGAACATGCAACATATAATGGTCCATGGGAAAACAATCCGTATTCAGATCTATACCTCATGATTCTAATGATTGCCCTTGAGCTTTGTTGATGGTGATTGCTAATCGACCATTCCGTGTGTCGCCGTCGTCATTTATATATCCCCCTGTGCCCCCCGGCGTCCCCGTTGTAGTTGTGTCCCTGTGTCCCGGTCGTCATTTATATTCCCTGTGTCCCGGTCGTCATTTGTGTCCCGGTGTCCCAGTGTGTGATTTCTCTTTGAGTGTCCCGGGTTTCATTTATATTCCTTGTGTCCCGGTCGTCATTTGTGTCCCGGTGTCCCGGTCTGTATGTACAATCGTATTTGAATTGGTCTTTTTTTTTTAGTTTTTAGTTTTTTACCTTTATTTTAGTTTTTTTAGTTATACCTCATGCTTCTAATGATTGCCCTTGAGCTTTGTTGATGGTGATTGCTAATCGAACATTCCCTGTGTCCCCGTCGTCATTTATATATCCTCCTGTGCCCCCCGGCGTCCCCGTTGTGGTTGTGTCCCTGTGTCCCGGTCGTCATTTATATTCCCTGTGTCCCGGTCGTCATTTGTATCCCGGTGTCCCGGTCTGTATATACATTCGCTTTTGAAATGGTACATGATGAAATAAATTTTTGTATTTTTCCCCTTTTTTTCTTTTTAGGTTTTTTTTTTGGTTTTTCTTTTTTTTAGTTTTTTAAGTTTTTTTCTTTTTAGTTTTTTTTATTTATTTTTTTTTACTTTTGTTTGCTTCTTTATTTTTCATTTTTTTTCCTTTTTTTCTTTTTTAGTTTTTTAGCTTTTTTATTTTTTTTTATTAGTTTTTAATTTTTTTTCTTTTTAGTTTTTTTGTAGTTTTTACCTTTTTTTTAGTTTTTATAGTTTTTTTTTTACTTATGTCCTGGTCGTTATTTATACTCCCTGTGTCCCGGTCGTCATTTGTGTCCCGGTGCTTTGTTGATGGTGATTGCTAATCGAACATTCCTTGTGTCCCGGTCGCTTTCTCTTTGAGTGTTTGGATAAGGTCATCAATGCCTACCAGATTTTAGTTAAAAAAACAAAGGTTCGACGATATGTATTTCATAGTGAAGCTGAAAAATAAAGAAGAAAAAGAAAACGGAAAAAAGAAAAAATGTAAAAAACTAAAAAATACTAAAAAGAAAAAACACTCAAAGAGAAATTACAGACCGGGACACAAATGACGACCGGGACAGAGGGAATATAAATAACGACCGGGACACTCAAAGAGAAATTACAGACTGGGCTACCGGGACACAAATGACGACCGGGACACAGGGAATATAAATGACGACCAGGACACAGGTATTTAAGAATATCGTTCAAAGACAAATTTTTAATTGTAAGAAGACCGTTGAAAGAGAAATTTCTAATTGTAAAATGACTGAAGAACCTACAATGGCAACGGTACCACCATCGAAGTAGATAACCAGTGGGTTGTTCCATATTCCCCATTATTATCAAAAACATTTAATGCACACATAAACGTTGAGTACTGTAACTCCGTAAAGGCATTCAAATACATATGTAAATACGTCAACAAAGGCAGTGACATGGCAGTTTTTGGCTTGCAGCCCGAAATCAAAGATTTCGACGAAATCATACAATATCAGGCTGGAAGATACATAAGCAGTAATGAAGCTGTTTGGCGAATTCTTTCATTTCCGATACATGAACGTAGTCCAGCTGTTGTTCACTTAGCGGTACATTTACAGAATGGTCAACGTGTTTATTTATCGGAAACCAACGTGCAACAAAGAGCCCTGAATCCACCGGATACAAAATTAACAGCTTTTTTTTCGCTTTGCAAAAATGATTCTTTTGCAAAAAACTGCTGTATACTGAAGTGCCTTCGTATTACACGTGTAATACTAAAAATAAAGTATTTGAACGTCGAAAACAGGGTAAGTCAGTCGACGGCCAACCTACCATCTTCAAAGATACCACAATAGGAAGACTCTACACCGTTCACCCCAATCAACATGAATGCTTCTTTCTACGCTTGCTTTTGGTGAATGTACCCGGTCCGACATCCTTTGAGTATTTGAGAACTGTAAACGGTACTATACATGACACTTACCGTAGTGCATGCCAAGCTCTGAATTTATTGGAGAATGACCAACACTGGGATAACTGCATCAATGACGCGTGCGAAACGTCAACCCCAAGTCAAATTCGTGCATTGTTTGGCATCATTTTAACAACTTGCTCTCCATCAGCTCCTACAGAGTTATGGGAAAAATATAAGTCAAAAATGTCCGAAGATATACTCCATCGAAAACAGTTAGAGACGTCAGATATGACTTTTGATTTTACATCAGAAATTTATAACTACACTTTAGTTATTATAGAAGATTTGTGCGTACGTATGGCAAACAAACCTCTTCAGGATTTGGGAATGCCTTCACCTAACCGTATCGCTGCTGTTTCGACATGTGTAGAATTGGATCGTGAACAAAGTTACAGTACGAGTGATCTATTGTCGTATGTACAAAATAACATTTCCAAGTTAACGTCGGAACAAAAAGACATTTATGATACGATAGACTCAATTTCAGGACGTATACAACTACCTGCTGATTTCTGTAATTTAGTGACGTCCAAAAATGAATTGATTGAAAAAGTATTTCCGAATATTCTAAAAAATTATAAAAATAATAAATGGCTAAGTGAAAGAGCGATTCTCGCACCCAAAAATATGGACGTCCACGAAATCAACAATATTGTTTTGACCAAGATTCGAGACCAGGCAGTCCTTTACAAGTCAGTCGACACAGTTTTGGAACCAAATGAAGCGGTTAATTATCCATCTGAATTTTTAAATTCCATAGATCTTTCAGGGTTTCCACCACACGTGCTACAACTAAAAATAGGCGTACCAATAATACTTTTAAGAAATATAAACCCACCAAAGCTTTGCAATGGCACTCGACTTGCCGTAAAAAAAACAATGGAAAACCTAATAGAGGCCACAATCTTGACAGGGCCTTTTGAGGGTGAGGCTGTTCTTATTCCTCGCATTCCCATGATTCCAACGGCTCTGCCTTTTCAATTTAAAAGATTGCAATTCCCAATTCGATTAGCATTTGCAATCACCATTAACAAAGCTCAAGGTCAATCATTAGAAAAATGTGGTATAGATCTTAATACTGATTGTTTTTCCCATGGACAATTGTACGTTGCATGTTCGAGGGTCGGTAAACCTGACAATCTATTTATATGCAGCGACAATTGGACAGCGAAGAATGTTGTATATTCGCAAGTTTTACGCAGTTAATTTGTATTTTGGAACCAAATGAAGCGGTTAATTATCCATCTGAATTTTTAAATTCCATAGATCCTTCAGGGTTTCCACCACACGTGCTACAACTAAAAATAGGCGTACCAATAATACTTTTAAGAAATATCAACCCACCAAAGCTTTGCAATGGCACGCGACTTGCCGTAAAAAAAACAATGGAAAACCTAATAGAGGCCACAATCTTGACAGGGCCTTATGAGGGTGAGGCTGTTCTTATTCCTCGCATTCCCATGATTCCAACGGATCTGCTTTTTCAATTTAAAAGATTGCAATTCCCAATTCGATTAGCATTTGCAACCACCATCAACAAAGCTCAAGGGCAATCACTAGAAAAATGCGGTATAGATCTTAATACAGATTGCTTTACCAATGTACAATTGTATGTTGCATCTTTGAGGGTCGGTAAACCTGACAATCTATTTATACGCACAGACAATGGGACAGCGAAGACTGTTGTATATTCACAAGTTTTACGTAGTTAATTTGTATTGTATCTATCTATCTATCTATCTATATAAAAACGAGTTGTGTGTATGCATGTTTGTTTGTTTGTAAAAAGAGCGTTTGCATATGACGTCATTATTAGTACATACGGCTTTGTATATGGACAGACAATGGGAAAGCCAAGAATGTTGTATATTCGCAATTTTTACGTAGTTTGAAACACATATATAAATCTATCTATATTCACAGGTGGGACACAGGGACACAACTACAATGGCGCGTAACTAATATGGCACGTAACGACTTACGCTTGCGGGGGGGCTTGGGGGGGCGCGAAGCGCCACCCCAACAGCTAGTAGAAGATAAATAAGTTGTTTGTCTTTCTCTTGACTGACGTCATTGTAAGGATTGAGCTGTATGTCGTCATGAAGTTAGTTGTCGTCATGTTTGTTATGACGATGCTTGGTATATGACGTCATTATAAGTATTTAAGAAAATCGTTCAAAGACAAATTTTAATTGTAAAGAGATCGTTGAAAGAGAAATCTTTAATTGTAAAATGACTGAAGAACCTACAATGGCAACAGCCGAGGAAGCTGCTCAAAGAGTCTATGCCAAAAGACTTGCAGCTGATAGAGAAAGTAAGAAAAGAAAGCGTGCCGAGGAATCACAAGAACAGCATGAAAACAGGCTTGCGTCTGATAGAGAAAATAAGAAAACAAAGCGAGCCGAGGAATCATAAGAACAGCAAGAAAACAGGCTTGCGGCTAAAGAACGCAAAACCGCGCAGTTAGATAAAAATCCACCTGGACAGCGAGAGTCAAAACATATCAAAACTGAAAATGATAGCAATGATGATTGGGTTTGGGATTTTGACTTGGATAAGGTCATCAATGCCTACCAGATTTTAGTTAAAAAAAACAAAAGTGACCGGGACAGAGTGAATATAAATTACGACCGGGACACTCAAAGAGAAATTACAGACTGGGATACCGGGACACAAATGACGACCGGGACACAGGGAATATAAATGACGACCAGAATACCGGTATTTAAGAAAATCGCTCAAAGACAAATTTTTAATTGTAAGAAGATCGTTGAAAGAGAAATATAATTGTTTTCCCATGGACAATTATTATGTTCCTTGTTCAAGAGTTGGTAAACCTGACAATCTATTTATATGGACAGACAATGTGACAGCAAAGAATGTTGTATATTTGCAAGTTTTATGTAGTTAAATATATATATATATATATATATATATATTCACAGGTGGGACACAGGGACACAACTACAATGGCGCGTAACTAATATGGCGCGTAACTACTTACGCGCGCGGGGGGCTTGGGGGGGGGGCGCGAAGCGCCCCCACCATCTAGGTTTTGGGGTTGGCGAAGCGCCCCAACAGCTTGTATATATATATATATATATATATATCTATATATATAAAAAGAAGTTGTCTGTGGATTTTTGGGTCTATCTGTCGGGTGACGTCATGTTTGTGTGTTGACTGACGTCATGAAGTTAGTTGTCATTTTTGTTATGACGGTGACGTCATTAAAGATATTTAAGACATGCGTTCACGTAGAAATCTATTAATGTTTAACTGTAAAATGACTGATGAACTTACAATGGCAACAGCCGAGGAAGATACTCAAAGAGTCTATGCCAAAAAACTTGCTGCTGATAGAGAAAGTAAGAAAAGAAAGCGTGCCGAGGAATCAAAAGAACAGCAAGAAAACAGGCTTGAGGCTGATAGAGAAAGTAAGAAAAGAAAGCGTGCCGAGGAATCAAAAGAACAGCAAGGAAACAGGCTTGAGGCTGATAGAGAAAGAAAGAACAGAAAGCGTGCCGAGGAACTACCAGAGCAACGCGAAACCAGACTTGCTGCTAAAAGAGAAAGTGAAAAAAGAAGGCGTGCCGAGGAACTACCAGAGCAACATGAAACCAGACTTGCTGCTAAAAGAGAAAGGGAAAAAAGAAGGCATGCCTAGGAACTACCAGAGCAACATGAAACCAGACTTGCTGCTAAAAGAGAAAGTGAAAAAAGAAGGCGTGCCGAGGAATCACAAGAACAGCAAGAAATCAGGCTTGCTGCTAATAGAGAAAGTAAGAAAAGAAAGCGTGCCGAGGAATCAGAGCAACCTGAAAGTTATCGCCTGGCATTCAGGTACAGCCCAGTCGATGATTATAGCTTGAGTAGATGTGTTCAAATCGGGACTATGTCTAAAATTTGTCCCTATTGCAAGGCCTTGAAATTCAATGGTGAAACAATGGGAATGTGTTGCGCCTCAGGAAAAGTTAAACTTCCTCTATTGGCTGCACCACCAGAGCCATTGAAGACTTTCCTTACTGGAACTACGTCAGAATCTAAGCGTTTTTTGTCACAAATCAGAAAATATAACTCATGTTTCCAAATGACGTCGTTTGGAGCCCAAATCGAAAATCCAGATCAATTTATGTCTACTTTCAAAGTAAAAGGGTAAATTTATCATAGAGCAGGGTCGCTTCTACCATTCTCAGGCGAGAATCATAAATTTTTACAATTGTACTTCATCAGTGATAGAAATTCTGAATTGAATGCACGTTGCGAAATTTTTCCCAACGTTGAAAGGACAATCGTTTCCCAATTGCAACATCTTTTCCACGAAAATAATAAGTTAGTGCGTCTGTTCAAAACAGCCATCGATTTGATGCCTACTGATACGCATAAAATTGTTATTTCCGCTGACAAAACACCTCCTGGCCAACATGTGCGTAGATACAATGCTCCAACTATCGACGAAGTGGCAATCGTTATGGTCGGTGATCAGTTTTTACCTCGACATTCTTCATAAGCGAAACGCTCAGTTGTTAAGAATTGCTGAAACTCATCGATGCTACGATGCCCTACAATATCCTATCATTTTTTGGGATGGAGCCGACGGCTATCACTTTAATATTAAATTGATGAATCCAGCCACTAATTAAGAAATGAATAAGAAATGCAGTGCAATAATCATAATATATAATAATATTTATTTCTAACCCACTTACATCAAAAAGATAAATAGTGGAGTAAAAAACTTAAAAAAAACGGAAAACAAATAAAAAAAAAAGAAAAAAAAGTGATACAAAAAAAAACAGAGTCAACAATAGACATTAATCATACAAACGGATGAGAATACAAACAATGCATTATTATTCCTATAGGCTAATGATTCGGCAGGATGAAGACAATTATATTTTAAAATGCCGTCAATTGTTTCACCAATTCGTCGTTGATATGCATGCTAAAATTGAATCAGAACGTTTGCTATATATCCGCCTGAATCAGACCAAGCTCCGCTCTGAACAATACATTCATTTGCGAGATGCAGTTATAAATGACGGTAATACCACAAACGTTGGAAGATTAACAATTTTACCTTCGTCATATGCTGGCAGTCCCCGTCATATGCATGAATATGCTCAAGATGCTATTGCGTATGTTCGTCTCTATGGTCGTCCAGATTTATTTATTACATTTACATGTAATCAATCTTGGGACGAGATACTGCAGCTTTTACTTCAAGGACAATTGGCG
This sequence comes from Artemia franciscana, assembly GCF_032884065.1. Taxonomy (NCBI): domain Eukaryota; kingdom Metazoa; phylum Arthropoda; class Branchiopoda; order Anostraca; family Artemiidae; genus Artemia; species Artemia franciscana. The sequence goes on along the minus strand of NC_088866.1, from coordinate 35,438,472 downwards.
GTTCATAGACACGACATTACGGCCCGTGTCTTCCGGCAAAAGTTGAAATCACTGATAAACTACATAGTAAATTTTGAAGTGTTTGGGTCAGTGCGATGCTGGATGTACTCAGTGGAATGGCAAAAACGAGGTTTGCCACACGCACATATACTAATCTGGCTACATAAAAAAATTACTTCGAACGAAATTGATGATGTGATTTCCGCTGAAATACCTGATGAAAATGTCGATAAGGGGTTACATGATATTATTGTAAAAAATATGATACATGGACCTTGCGGTGCACTGAACGAAAATTCACCATGCATGGCCAAAGGAAGGTGCACAAAGCAATATCCTCGACTTGTAGTATCCAACACAATTACTGGCAATGATGGTTACCCACAATATAGAAGAAGATCTACTGAAGATGGCGGTAAAACAGCAATAATAAAGAAGCGTAACTGTACCACCATCGAAGTAGATAACCAGTGGGTTGTTCCATATTCCCCATTATTATCAAAAACATTTAATGCACACATAAACGTTGAATACTGTAACTCCGTAAAGGCAATCAAATACATATGTAAATACGTCAACAAAGGCAGTGACATGGCAGTTTTTGGCTTGCAGCCCGAAATCAAAGATATCGACGAAATCGCACAATATCAGGCTGGAAGATACATAAGCAGTAATGAAGCTGTTTGGCGAATTCTTTCATTTCCGATACATGAACGTAGTCCAGCTGTTGTTCATTTAGCGGTACATTTACAGAATGGTCAACGTGTTTATTTCTCGGAAACCAACATGCAACAAAGAGCCCTGAATCCACCGGATACAAAGTTAACCGGTTTCTTTTCGCTTTGCAAAAATGATTCTTTTGCAAAAAAACTGCTGTATACTGAAGTGCCTTCGTATTACACGTGGAATACTAAAAATAAAGTATTTGAACGTCGGAAACAGGGTAAGTCAGTCGACGGCCAACCTACCATCTTCAAAGATACCACGATAGGAAGACTCTACACCGTTCACCCCAATCAACATGAATGCTTCTTTCTACGCCTGCTTTTGGTGAATGTACCCGGTCCGACATCCTTTGAGTATTTGAGAACTGTAAACGGTACTATACATGACACTTACCGTAGTGCATGCCAAGCTCTGAATTTATTGGAGAATGACCAACACTGGGATAACTGCATCAATGACGCGTGCGAAACGTCAACTCCAAGTCAAATTCGTGCATTGTTTGGCATCATTTTAACAACTTGCTCTCCATCAGCTCCTACAGAGTTATGGGAAAAATATAAGTCAAAAATGTCCGAAGATATACTCCATCGAAAACAGTTAGAGACGTCAGATATGACTTTTGATTTCACATCAGAAATTTATAACTACACTTTAGTTATTATAGAAAATTTGTGCGTACATATGGCAAACAAACCTCTTCAGGATTTGGGAATGCCTTCACCTAACCGTATCGCTGCTGTTTCGACATGTATAGAATTGGATCGTGAACAAAGTTACAGTACGAGTGATCTATTGTCGTATGTACAAAATAACATTTCCAAGTTAACGTCGGAACAAAAAGACATTTATGATACGATTATGCATTTTGTCGATAACAACGTTGGAGAAATTTTCTTTTTGGATGCGCCAGGAGGTACTGGTAAAACGTTTGTGATAAAACTGATTCTGGCATCAATTCGATCAAAAAATGATATAGCGTTGGCAATTGTGTCGTCCGGAATAGCCGCAACATTGCTGCCTGGTGGAAGAACTGCTCATTCCGCTTTGAAATTGCCTCTGAATTTGCATTCTACAGAAACTCCCACGTGCAATATTTCCAAATCATCTGGGATGGGTAAAGTATTGCAGCAATGCAAACTTATTATTTGGGATGAGTGCACAATGGCACACAAAAAATCGCTTGAGGCTCTGGATCAATGCTTGAAAGATTTACGAGGGAAGTCGATACCCTTTGGCAGCACATTAATATTGCTTGCGGGAGATTTCAGGCAAACATTACCTATAATACCTAGATTAACTCCTGCAGACGAAATGAATGCTTGCCTGAAAAATTCTAATTTATGGGCACACGTAAAAACATTAAAATTAACTACAAATACGCGTGTCCGATTGCAAAACGATGACTCTGGTCAAACATTTTCAGATCAATTGCTGGCAATTGGAAACGGAAAGCTCCCAGTAGACTCAATTTTAGGACGTATACAACTACCTGCTGATTTCTGTAATTTAGTGACGTCCAAAAATGAATTGATTGAAAAAGTATTTCCGAATATTCTAAACAATTATAAAAATAATAAATGGCTAAGTGAAAGAGCGATTCTTGCACCCAAAAATATAGACGTCACAACGTTGGAGAAATTTTTTTTTTTGGATGCGGCAGGAGGTACTGGTAAAACGTTTGTGATAAAACTGATTCTGGCATCAATTCGATCAAAAAATGATATAGCGTTGGCAATTGTGTCGTCCGGAATAGCCGCAACATTGCTGCCTGGTGGAAGAACTGCTCATTCCGCTTTGAAATTGCCTCTGAATTTGCATTCTACAGAAACTCCCACGTGCAATATTTCCAAATCATCTGGGATGGGTAAAGTATTGCAGCAATGCAAACTTATTATTTGGGATGAGTGCACAATGGCACACAAAAAATCGCTCGAGGCTCTGGATCAATGCTTGAAAGATTTGCGAGGGAAGTCGATACCCTTTGGCAGCACATTAATATTGCTTGCTGGAGATTTCAGGCAAACATTACCTATAATACCTAGATTAACTCCTGCAGACGAAATGAATGCTTGCCTGAAAAATTCTAATTTATGGGCACACGTAAAAACATTAAAATTAACTACAAATACGCGTGTGCGATTGCAAAACGATGACTCTGGTCAAACATTTTCAGATCAATTGCTGGCAATTGGAAACGGAAAGCTCCCAGTAGACTCAATTTTAGGACGTATACAACTACCTGCTGATTTCTGTAATTTAGTGACGTCCAAAAATGAATTGATTGAAAAAGTATTTCCGAATATTCTAAACAATTATAAAAATAATAAATGGCTAAGTGAAAGAGCGATTCTTGCACCCAAAAAAATATAGACGCCCACGAAATCAACAATATTGTTTTGACCAAGATTCGAGACCAGGCAGTCCTTTACAAGTCAGTCGACACAGTTTTGGAACCAAATGAAGCGGTTAATTATCCATCTGAATTTTTAAATTCCGTGGATCTTTCAGGGTTTCCACCACACGTGCTACAACTAAAAATAGGCGTACCAATAATACTTTTAAGAAATATCAACCCACCAAAGCTTTGCAATGGCACGCGACTTGCCGTAAAAAAAACAATGGAAAACCTAATAGAGGCCACAATCTTGACAGGGCCTTTTGAGGGCGAGGCTGTTCTTATTCCTCGCATTCCCATGATTCCAACGGATCTGCCTTTTCAATTTAAAAGATTGCAATTCCCAATTCGATTAGCATTTGCAATCACCATTAACAAAGCTCAAGGTCAATCATTAGAAAAATGTGGTATAGATCTTAATACTGATTGTTTTTCCCATGGACAATTGTACGTTGCATGTTCGAGGGTCGGTAAACCTGACAATCTATTTATATGCAGCGACAATTGGACAGCGAAGAATGTTGTATATTCGCAAGTTTTACGCAGTTAATTTGTATTGTATCTATCTATCTATATAAAAACGAGTTGTGTGTATGCATGTTTGTTTGTTTGTAAAAAGAGCGTTTGCATATGACGTCATTATTAGTACATAAGGCTTTGTATATGCACAGACAATGGGAAAGCCAAGAATGTTGTATATTCGCAAGTTTTACGTAGTTTGAAACACATATATAAATCTATCTATATTCACAGGTGGGACACAGGGACACAACTATAATGGCGCGTAACTAATAAGGCGCGTAACGACTTACGCGCGCGGGGGGGCTTGGGGGGGACGAAGCGCCCCACCAACTAGTATACATACATATAAATATATATATATATATATATTATATTATATATATATATATATATATATATATATATATATGTATATATATATATATATATATATATATATATATATATATATATATATATATATATATATATATATATATATATATATATATATATATATATATATATACTAGCTGTTGGGGTGGCGCTTCGCGCCACCCCAACACCTAGTTGGTGGGGGCGCTTCGCGGCCCCCCAAGCCCCCCCGCGCGCGTAAGTCGTTACGCGCCATAATAGTTACGCGCCATTGTAGTTGTGTCCCTATGTCCCACCTGTGAATATAGATATATATATATATATATATATATATATATATATATATATATATATATATATATATATATATATACTAGCTGTTGGGGTGGCGCTTCGCGCCACCCCAACACCTAGTTGGTGGGGGCGCTTCGCGCCCCCCCCCAAGCCCCCCCCGCGCGCGTAAGTCGTTACGCGCCATATTAGTTACGCGCCATTGTAGTTGTGTCCCTATGTCCCACCTGTGAATATATATATATATATATATATATATATATATATATATATATATATATATATATATATATATATATATATATATATATATATATATATATATATATATATATATATATATATATGTTTTTAACTACGTAAAACTTGCGAATATACGACATTCTTTGCTGTCCCATTGTCTGTGCATATAAATAGATTGTCAGGTTTACCGACTCTTGAACATGCAACATATAATGGTCCATGGGAAAACAATCCGTATTCAGATCTATACCTCATGATTCTAATGATTGCCCTTGAGCTTTGTTGATGGTGATTGCTAATCGACCATTCCCTGAGTCGCCATCGTCATTTATATATCCCCCTGTGCACCCCGGCGTCCCCTTTGTAGTTATGTCCCTGTGTCCCGGTCGTCATTTATATTCCCTGTGTCCCGGTCGTCATTTGTGTCTCGGTGTTCCAGTCTGTGATTTCTCTTTGAGTGTCCCGGGCGTCATTTATATTCCTTGTGTCCCGGTGTCCCGGTCGTCATTTATATCCCCCTGTGCCCCCCGGCGTCCCCATTGTAGTTGTGTCCCTGTGTCCCGGTCGTCATTTATATTCCCTGTTTCCCGGTCGTCATTTGTAGTTTTCTTTTTCTCTTATTTTTCAGTTTTTTCCTTTTTTTTAGTTTTTTCTTTTTTAGTTTTTAGTTTTTTTTTGTTTTTTACCTTTTTTTAGTTTTTTTAGTTTTTTTAGTTTTTTAGCTCTTTTAGTTTTTTTATTAGTTTTTAGTTTTGTTTTAGTTTTTGCCTTTTTTTAGTTTTTTCAGTTTTTTTTAGTTTTTAGTTTTTTACCTTTTTTTAGTTTTTTTTAGGTTTTTAGCTTTTTTAGTTTTTTTTCTTTTTAGTTTTTTTTTGTAGTTTTTACCTTTTTTAGTTTTTTTTTCTTCTTTTGTATTAGTGTGAAATAATTCAGACGTCATATGCGGACCAACACGACGTCACTCGACAGACAGACAGACAGACATAATCCACAAACAACTTATTTTTATATATATTTATTCATATTTTTTTAGTTTTCTTTTTCTCTTTTATTTTTCAGTTTTTTCCTTTTTTTTAGTTTTTTTCTTTTTTAGTTTTTAGTTTTTTTTAGTTTTTTACCTTTTTTTAGTTTTTTTTAGTTTTTTTTAGTTTTTTAGCTTTTTTAGTTTTTTTATTAGTTTTTATTTTTTTGTAGTTTTTGCCTTTTTTTATTTTTTTCAGTTTTTTTTTAGTTATTAGATTTTTACCTTTTTTTAGTTTTTTTAGTTTTTTAGCTTTTTTAGTTTTTTGTTCTTTTTAGTTTTTTTTGTAGTTTATACCTTTTTTAGTTTTTTTCTTCTTTTGTATTAGTGTGAAATAATTCAGACGTCATATGCGAACAAACATGACGTCACCTGATCCATCCACAGATCCACACACAGACAACTTATTTTTATATATATAGATATATATATATATATATATATATATATATATATATATATATATATATATATATATATATATATATATATATATATATATATATATATTATATATATATGGTTTTAACTACGTAAAAATTGCGAATATACAACATTCTTTGCTGTCCCATTGTCTTTGCATATAAATAGATTGTCAGGTTTACCGACTCTTGAACATGCAACATATAATGGTCCATGGGAAAACAATCTGTATTCAGATCTATACCTCATGATTCTAATGATTGCCCTTGAGCTTTGTTGATGGTGATTGCTAATCGACCATTCCCTGTCCCGGTGTCCCGGTCGTCATTTATATCCCCCTGTTTCCCCCGGTGTCCCCGTTGTAGTTGTGTCCCTGTGTCCCGGTCGTCATTTATATTCCCTGTGTCCCGGTCGTCATTTGTATCCCGGTGTCCCGGTCTGTATATACATTCGTTTTTTAGTTTTGTTTTTCTCCTTTATTTTTTTCCTTTTTTTTCTTTTTTAGTTTATTTAGATTTTTAGATTTTTTAGTTTTTTTATTAGTTTTTAGTTTTTTTTTCTTTTTAGTTTTTTTGTAGTTTTTTCCTTCTTTTTAGTTTTGTTAATTTTTTTTTTTTACTTATGTCCTGGTCGTCATTTATACTCCCTGTGTCCCGGTGCTTTGTTGATTGCTAATCGAACATTCCTTTTGTCCTGGTCGCTTTCTCTTTGAGTGTCGTCATTTATTTTTTTCTTTTTTAGTTCTTTTAGTTTTTACCTTTTTTAGTTTTTTTTTAGTTTTTTAGATGAAATTTTTTTTAGTTTTTTCCTTTTTTTCTTTTTAGTTTTTTATTGGTTTTTACCTTTATTTTAGCTTATTTTTCGGTTTTTTCCTTTTTTTTATTTTTTATTTTTTTTAGTTTTTTACCTTTTTTTAGTTTTTTTATTTTTTTTAGTTTTTTAGCTTTTTTACTTTTTTTATTAGTTTTTAGTTTTTTTTGTAGTTTTTGCCTTTTTTTAGTTTTTTCAGTTTTTTTTTTAGTTTTTTATTGGTTTTTACCTTTATTTAAGCTTATTTTTCAGTTTTTTCCTTTTTTTTAGTTTTTTTTTAGTTTTTAGTTTTTTTAGTTTTTTACCGTTTTTTAGTTTTTTTAGTTTTTTTAGTTTTTTAGCTTTTTTATTTTTTTTATTAGTTTTTAGTTTTTTTTGTAGTTTTTGCCTTTTTTTAGTTTTTTTAGTTTTTTAGCTTTTTTATTAGTTTTTAGTTTTTTTTGTAGTTTTTGCTTTTTTTTAGTTTTTTTCTTTTTAGTTTTTTTGTAGTTTTTACCTTCTTTTTAGTTTTGTTAGTTTTTTTTTTACTTATGTCCTGGTCGTCATTTATACTCCCTGTGTCCCGGTGCTTTGTTGATTGCTAATCGAACATTCCTTTTGTCCTGGTCGCTTTCTCTTTGAGTGTCGTCATTTATTTTTTTCTTTTTTAGTTCTTTTAGTTTTTACCTTTTTTAGTTTTTTTTAGTTTTTTAGATGAAAATTTTTTTTAGTTTTTTCCTTTTTTTCTTTTTAGTTTTTTATTGGTTTTTACCTTTATTTTAGCTTATTTTTCAGTTTTTTCCTTTTTTTTTAGTTTTTTTTTTTTATTTTTTATTTTTTTTTTAGTTTTTTACCTTTTTTTAGTTTTTTTAGTTTTTTTAGTTTTTTAGCTTTTTTACTTTTTTTATTAGTTTTTAGTTTTTTTTTGTAGTTTTTGCCTTTTTTTTAGTTTTTTCAGTTTTTTTTTAGTTTTTTATTGGTTTTTACCTTTATTTTAGCTTATTTTTCAGTTTTTTCCTTTTTTTTAGTTTTTTTAGTTTTTAGTTTTTTTTTAGTTTTTTACCTTTTTTTAGTTTTTTTAGTTTTTTAGCTTTTTTATTTTTTTTATTAGTTTTTAGTTTTTTTGTAGTTTTTGCCTTTTTTTAGTTTTTTTAGTTTTTTAGCTTTTTTATTAGTTTTTAGTTTTTTTTTGTAGTTTTTGCCTTTTTTTAGTTTTTTTAGTTTTTTAGCTTTTTTATTTTTTTATTAGTTTTTAGTTTTTTTTTGTAGTTTTTGCCTTTTTTTAGTTTTTTCAGTTTTGACGTCACCTGATCCAGTTTTTTCAGGTGACGTCACCTGATCCACAGATCCACACACAGACAACTTATTTTTATATATATATAGATATATAGATAGTATATAATATAAAAATATGTATAAAAATAAGTTGTTTGTTTGTGTGTCTGTAGACTGACGTTATGTTTGTGTGTCGACTGATGTCATTGTAAGGATTGAGCATTATGCCGTCATGAAGTTGTTTGTCGACTGACGAAATTACAGACCGGGACACTCAAATTACAGACCGGACACCGGGAAACAGGGAATATAAATGACGACCGGGACACAGGGACACAACTACAACGGGGACGCCTGGGGGCACAGGGGGATATATAAATGACGACTGGGATCTGAATACGGATTGTTTTTCCCATGGACAACCGGGGCACAGGGAATATAAATGACGACCGGGACACTCAAAGAGAAATTACAGACCGGGACACTGGGACAAAATGACGACCGGGACACAGGGAATATAAATGACGACCGGGACACTCAAAGAGAAATTACAGACTGGGACACCGGGACAAAAATGACGACCGGGACACAGGGAATATAAATGACGACCGGGACACAGGGAATATAAATGACGACCGGGACACAGGGACACAACTACAACGGGGACGCCGGGGGTTACAGGGGGGATATATAAATGACGACGGGGACACAGGGAATGTTCGATTAGCAATCACCGTCAACAAAGCTCAAGGGCAATCATTAGAATAATGAGGTATAGATCTGAACTCGGATTGTCTTTCCCATGGACAATTATATGTTGCATGTTCAAGAATCGGTAAATCTGACAATCTATTTATATGCACAGACAATGGGACAGCGAAGAATGTTGTATATTTGCAAGTTTTACGTAGTTAAAAACATATATATATATATATATATATATATATACTAGCTGTTGGGGTGGCGCTTCGCGCCACCCCAACACCTAGTTGGTGGGGGCGCTTCGCGCCCCCCCAAGCCCCCCCGCGCGCGTAAGTCGTTACGCGCCATAATAGTTACGCGCCATTGTAGTTGTGTCCCTATGTCCCACCTGTGAATATAGATAGATATATATATATATATATATATATATATATATATATATATATATGGTTTTAACTACGTAAAACTTGCGAATATACAACATTCTTTGCTGTCCCATTGTCTTTGCATATAAATAGATTGTCAGGTTTACCGACTCTTGAACATGCAACATATAATGGTCCATGGGAAAACAATCTGTATTCAGATCTATACCTCATGATTCTAATGATTGCCCTTGAGCTTTGTTGATAGTGATTGCTAATCGACCATTCCCTGTCCCGGTGTCCCGGTCGTCATTTACATCCCCCTGTTTCCCCCGGTGTCCCCGTTGTAGTTGTGTCCCTGTGTCCCGGTCGTCATTTATATTCCCTGTGTCCCGGTCGTCATTTGTATCCCGGTGTCCCGGTCTGTATATACATTCGTTTTTTAGTTTTGTTTTTCTCCTTTATTTTTTTCCTTTTTTTTTCTTTTTTAGCTTATTTAGATTTTTAGATTTTTTAGTTTTTTTATTAGTTTTTAGTTTTTTTTTCTTTTTAGTTTTTTTGTCCCGGTCGTCATTTATATCCCCCTGTTTCCCCCGGTGTCCCCGTTGGTTTTTCTCCTTTATTTTTTTCCTTTTTTTTTTTCCTTTTTTTTTCTTTTTTAGTTTATTTAGATTTTTAGATTTTTTAGTTTTTTTATTAGTTTTTAGTTTTTTTTTCTTTTTAGTTTTTTTGTAGTTTTTAACTTCTTTTTAGTTTTGTTAATTTTTTTTTTACTTATGTCCTGGTCGTCATTCATACTCCCTGTGTCCCGGTGCTTCCCGGTGCTTTGTTGATTGCTAATCGAACATTCCTTTTGTCCTGGTCGCTTTCTCTTTGAGTTTCGTCATTTATTTTTTTCTTTTTTAGTTCTTTTAGTTTTTACCTTTTTTAGTTTTTTTTAGTTTTTTAGATGAAAATTTTTTTTAGTTTTTTCCTTTTTTTCTTTTTAGTTTTTTATTGGTTTTTACCTTTATTTTAGCTTATTTTTCAGTTTTTTCCTTTTTTTTAGTTTTTTTTTATTTTTTATTTTTTTTAGTTTTTTACCTTTTTTTAGTTTTTTTAGTTTTTTTAGTTTTTTAGCTTTTTTACTTTTTTTATTAGTCTTTAGTTTTTTTTTTTGTAGTTTTTTTGCCTTTTTTTAGTTTTTTCAGTTTTTTTTTTAGTTTTTTATTGGTTTTTACCTTTATTTTAGCTTATTTTTCAGTTTTTTTCCCTTTTTTTTAGTTTTTTTTAGTTTTTAGTTTTTTTCGTTTTTTACCTTTTTTTTAGTTTTTTTAGTTTTTTTAGTTTTTTAGCTTTTTTATTTTTTTTTATTAGTTTTTAGTTTTTTTTGTAGTTTTTGCCTTTTTTTAGTTTTTTTAGTTTTTTAGCTTTTTTATTAGTTTTTAGTTTTTTTTGTAGTTTTTGCCTTTTTTTAGTTTTTTTAGTTTTTTAGCTTTTTTATTTTTTTTATTAGTTTTTAGTTTTTTTTGTAGTTTTTGCCTTTTTTAGTTTTTTCAGTTTTGACGTCACCTGATCCAGTTTTTTCAGGTGACGTCACCTGACACATCCATCCACACATCCACAGACAGACAACTTATTTTTATATATATAGATATTCACAGGTGGGACACAGGGACAGAACTAAAATGGCGCGTAACTAATATGGCGCGTAACGACCTACGCCCGCGGGGGGCGCGTAATATATAACAGCTAGTATATATATATATATATATATGTATATATATATATATATATATATATATATATATATATATATATATATATATATATATATATATATATATATCATGAAAAGAGAAATCACCAATGCTACAGCACAAACACATAAAAAAAAGACAGAAGGATAAAAGGAAGACTGTTTTCCTAAATTAGTGATTAATATAGACCAGCACTTGAATGAGGCCTTAACCCTACTCATCCATACAATCACATAGGTCAAACAACATAGCCAAACACAATCAACCATAGAGAATAATCCATGGACAGGCAATCATGTCATCAATAAGTATAAGTCGTCATTTACCAAACAATAGAAACAATAATAAAGACATAATTCAGAGGCAACAACCCAACACAAGGGCTCATCAGGAGAATACACTGGCCTATAGGGTTTCGCCACTTTAAATTTCTCTACCCAGCCAAGTGTTTTGGCTACCACAGAATATCCATGGCATCCCCGTGTCAGGTATCACCCCCAAAATACATGCCTATGAAAAAAAAACAGCAAATGTAAAACAACCAAGTAACACCAAAACAAGCTTATCCTGTCAATATATCCATCTTTTTAGAAACAATAGGTAAACTAAATATGATAAAATTTACCAAATCACAAGTATTAAAACATTGCAAAAAAAAATAAAAAAAAAAATAATGAGCTAAACAACTATAGAATTCATCTTTACCATGTGGCTATTTTTTTTTTTTTTTTTTTTTTTTTTTTTTTTTTTTATATCCGCTCTATTAGAAACACAATTCAAAATAAATGGC